>NC_080693.1:31480944-31665495 GCF_030445035.2 Dasypus novemcinctus
ATTCTATTTTAACTTTTTGAGGAATTGTTAATCTTTTCTACAAAGACTGCACCATTGTATATTCCTCCAGCAATGTAGGAGGAGGGTTCTAGTTTCTCCACATCCTTGCCAACAGTTAATATTTTTCATGTTTGTGATCATGACCAATCCGGTGGGTGGAAATTGGTACCTATTGGGTTTTGATTGATATATGCATCTTTTCATGTGCTTGTTGACTATTTATGTCTTCTTTGGAAAAATGTCTATGGATGTCCTTTGCCTTTTTAAAATTGGCTCTCTTTTTTGTTATTGAAGTGAAAGTTCTTTATATGTTCTGAGTACTAGACACTTAGATGAGTGATTTGCAAATATTTTTTCCCATTCTGTGCATTGTCTTGTCACTCTCTTAATAGTGCCCTTTTCACAAACATTTTTCATTTTGACGAAGTCCAGTTTTTCTTTTGTTGCTTATGCTTTTGGTGTTATGTCTAACAAACCATTGCCAGATCCAAAGTCAAGGAGATGTACCCCTATGCTTTCCTCTAAGAGTTTTATAGTTTTAGTTTTTATATGTAGGTCTGTGGTCCATTTTGAGTTAATTTTTGTATATGGGTGAGGTAAGGGTCAACTTCATTCTTCTGCATGTGGATATCCAGTTCTCCTAGAACCATTTGTTCAAGTGACCATTCTTTCTCTTCTGAAAAGTCTTGACACCTTGTTGAAAATCTTGTAGATGCGTGGGTGTATTTTTGGACTCCCAATTCTGTTGCATTGATCTCTGTGTCTATCCTTTTGCCATTACTGCACAGTTTTGATTACTGTAGCTTTGTAGTAAGTTTTGAAATCAGGAACTACAAGTCTTCAAGCATTGTTCTTTTTTAAGATTATTTTGGCTATGTAGGGTCCTTAGCAATTATATGTGAATTTTAGGATTGGCTTTTACATTTCTACAAAAGAGGGTTTGGGGATTTTGATAAGGATTGCACTGAATATGTAGATCACTTTGAGGAGAATTGCCATATTTACAATATTGTCTTCCAATCCATGAACATTGAAGGTATGTCTTTCCATTTAGGTCTTCTTTAATTTCTTTCAGCAGTGTTTTGTAGTTATCAGTGTTTTAAATTTATTCCTAAATATTTTATTCTTTTTGATGCTGTTGTAAATGGAATTTTTTTCTTAATTCCTTTGCTCATCACTCACTGCTCATTTGTAGAAGTACAACTGATTTTTGCATGTTAATTTTGTATCTTGCAGCTCTGCTGAATTCTCATAATGGCTTTTTGCCATTCTAATTAAATTGGAATTTTCTTTCATGGGCCTCAAATCTAGATTAGCATTCCCTTTAAGTTCTTTTCCTCTGTCTTTTTTCTGTTTACATCCTATCCTAGTTGCCTACTTTTGTTTTTGGTTTTTTAGAAGGTACCAGGATTGAACCTGGGACCTGATACGTGGGAAGCAGGTACTCAACCACTGAGCTACACCTGCTCCTCCCTAGTTGCCTATTGATATGATTTTCTCAACTTTTCTGTCTCCTTCCAGTCAATGAGGTATTTACTGAGCACATGCTTATATGCACTGCTTTGGTAGGCCCTGTGAGGAAGTAAAGAAATGCACAATGTGATGTCTGCCCTGAAAAATACTTTCTTGAGAAGACAAGCAAGGTGTATAGACACTGATCCCGATTAGATTTGATGAAATATGCTATTGATTGTTAGATGCACCATTATTTTCTGTACTACTAGAAGGGAAAAATACTGTGAATTAAACTAAGACAATTGGCTGATATTGATAACATCTCATTTTCAGAAATGTTAAAATATGAAAAAAAATATCTTAGAATTGATGAAATACTGTCTAAAACCAAGTAACTGATACAGGCAGAGATTAGTGTGGATTGGAATTATATTAAGAATAACTACCACTTAATTACCATTAACCATGTGCTGGGCATTCTTTTAAACTATATATGAATTATACTAATTTAATCCTTTCAGGAATTATATGTGTGTTAATATTTCTATTTTACAAATGAGGAAACAAACTTAGGGAAGCTAATCTGCTTAGGGTCACCCTAATGAATGAATGGCAGACCAGATTTAGACTCAAGCAGTTGACCTTAGAACCTCCACCTCTAACCATACTACGTGAATAAAAGGTTTGAGTTTTGAAGAATGAGTAGATGTTTGAAAAGAGAACCTTGTATTCTGGGTCTGTTTTTAAACAATTACAGAAAAAGATGAAAATATATTTGAAGTTAGAGTCAGTGAGAAAGGCTTTTGACATTTTCCCCTTTTTGCTTTAGTGCTTTTTTTTTTCATTTTTTTAATTCTTTCCCTTTCCTTTACTACTTTTCCTTTTTTGTAGTGACTGCAAAATGGCCTAGAAGTATTTATTTGCTGAAATCATTACTACTGGTTTACATTTCCTATTCTCATCAGAGAGTAATCTAATAATAGTGAAAATAGAGGAACTTTGGAGCCAGTTGGACCTAGGTTCATAAACTGGCTTCTCCAGGATTTGTCTTTGAGACCTTGGACAAGTTATATAGTAGTTTCCTTGAGCTCTCATTTCCTCATCTTTATAGTGGGAATAATAATACTTATTGGCCATTGTTCTTAGGTTTAGAGACAATATATATGAGGTACTGATCAACAGCTTCACACTTAGTTATACTTCATAAATGGTAGTTGCCATTGCTAATTATAATTTTAAACAATAGGCGAGTTGAACATTTTTTCTTTACGAACAAAACATAATTGCTGTTCGTATTTTATGAGGCTCTTTATTCTTTTCTCCCCTCTATAGGCTCTTGCTCTTGGCATACCACTTCATGTAAGATACATAACTTGTGCAAAAAGAAATCACTGATGTAATTGCTGTGACTTCTTTCTTGGATAGCATTTTCATTTTCTTATTGGAATGCTTCACCACGAGGGGTGCAGTCTGTGAGAGACAGTAGGATTTCCTGGGTCAGCTGCCTCACTCAGGCTGGAATCAGGAAGAGAATTGTTTGACTGAATGTCTCTGGTCTCTCTCCCTAGAGGAGGAAGCTTGATGCTGTGTATTACTACATGCGCAGTTTAGCTGCCAGCAACCCCATCCTGACTGCCAAGGAGAGTCTGATGAGCTTGTTTGAAGAGACCAAACGAAAGGTGAGTGGGGGAATCAGGCAGAAACGTTCTTTCTGAAAGAATCCATTCCTCTTAGTGCCTCTCTTTCATCAAGGGAATGGATATGAAGAGCTGGGGTCTCATTGGGCTGTCCTGCTGGGCAGTCACGCCCTGTGTAAAACTAAACCGTAAACTTCAGGAGAACCTTCAGAGGCCTTTGGATGTGCACGTTCTGTAGCATCTAGGATACAACATTAGTAACGTTTATGAGAAAACAGATGATCCTCTGCCACTTTGGAACTTTTGAAAAGTCTTTACCTTTCATAGTCTTTTAGGCATCAAGCACAGGTGAGTCTCTTTCTATTAGGTAAATCCCAGCAGAGTCTGAGCTTATGTGTTTATATGTTACACAGGCAGAACAGATGGAAAAGAAGCAACATGAGGAATTAGAATTGAGCCCTGACCAGTGGCGAAAGGGAAAGAAGTCTACTTTCCGGCATATTGGTGATGATACCACTCGCCTAGAAATCTGGATTCATCCATCCCATCCCCGGTCCTTCCAGGGCGCTGAATCTGGGAAGGATTCTGAGCAGGAGAATGGGCTGGGCAGCCTGAGTCCCAGTGATGTAAGTAAGGGAGGGGGATACAAGGAACCAAACCAGCTAAGTAAGCCTAGGTGCCCTGGTTGATAGAACTATGACGCACTGATCATAGTAAAGACAACCGTTTGAAACTCTCTGATGTCCTCTTCCATCTTCTCTACCTAAACTTCTTTTATCTTTATTATGTTCTCCCCTTTCTTACCACTGTGTGGCACTATAGAATTTAGTAAAAATAATCATCTGGATGAAGATTTAGTTAGTATAGGATTAGGATTTTTTGCTGCTTTGCGTTCACAGTTGAAATATGATGCTTTCTCTGTGGGATAGTGTACTTATTTTTCTCCTCTTGGTTGACCTTAGATTTAGAGAATGAGCAAAAGCAGCCTGGGTAGGTTAGTTTGTCTAGTTTATGATCAGCCTCTTAAGGGATATCCTCTTGTGATTCTTGGGGTAGGACTTTTTCCTAGAGACCAGGAGAAATGACAGTGGTATATCACTGGCTCATATGGAAGATTCCTTCTTTTCATTTACTCAACAAATATTATTATTATTATTTTAAATCAACTTTATTGATAATATCAAGGAAGCGTACAATTTATCCGACACGCACAATCAATGATATTCAGCACAATCACATAGTTGTACATTCTTCACCTCAGTCATCATTAGAGCATTTTCATTATTTCAGTAATAATAATAAAAAACAAACAAACAAGAAAAGCCATCACCTCTCGATTTCTCTGTGCTTCCCCTACTGTCCACAGCTTCCATTTCTGGCTATTCTTCAACAATTACTTTTTTTTTTTCTCTTCATAAATTGATTTATATTTACAGCAACAAATATTATTGAGTACCTACAATGTGCCAGACTGTGAGGATACAGTGAACAAGATCTCCCCCTGCTCTCAAGGAACTTACATTCTAGTGGAGAATGCAGAGAAGTACACAGGCAATTAGAGTACAGGTAATAAATTTTGTTTGGAGACACTCAATATTATGGGAGCATATAGCAGTGGGACCTAAGGGAGCCATTGGTCTAGTAGGGTGGGAGAGGCAATAACAAGAGACACTTGTTAGAGAAGGAAGTATCTACTTGAAGTATAAACAATGAGGAAGAGGTAGCTAGAGGAGGGAAAGAAGAGTAGTAAAGTGTGCCCCATACAAAAGAAATAGTTTGTGCAAAAGCCTGGTGCTAGGAAGAGAGCTTAGATGGAGAATTGCAGGTGGTTGATTCATTGTGCCTTGAGAGTAAAATTCATAGAGGAGTGCATGACAGGATAAGCTGGGGCCAGATTTTGAAGGTCATGCTATAAATAATTTGGTCTTTATCCAGAAGGCAGTGGGAAGCTATTTAATCATTAAATAGAGAATAACATGTCAGGTAGGCATTTAAAAAATATAACTGGCTGCTCTGTGAAAAGTTTGGAAAAGAATGAGACTAGAAATAAGTAGAGTAGGAGAGCACTGTAGTAATCCACATGAAATGGGCAAAAAATCTGAACCAAGAAGTGGCTTTGGAGGTGGGAAGAATGAACAGATATAAGGTCTATTAACGAGGTAGAATCCAAGGACTTGATTGGACCTGGGTTGCTGAGGGAGAAAAGGAAGTGAAGAATAACACCTAGGCTTCTGGGTTGGAAACTAGATGGATGATGTTCCATTCCCTAAAATAAAGAATAAAGGTGGAGCTGGTTTTAGAGGAAAGATGATGAATTTAGTTTTGGACATATTGAATTTATCTTTCCTGTAAGACATTAAAGTGGAGATATTCAGAGTGGTCTAGGTTGGAGATGAACATTTTTATAGGCATCCCCTTAAAGATGTTAATGGAACCACAAGAGTTGATTCAGTTGCTCAAGGAGAAAACATAGAATGAAAAATAGGTTGAAGATCTAAGAAAGAAAGGAGACAGATGGTAGGGTGAGGTCATTGTGGAGGGAGGAAAGGGAGTGGAATACAGGTGAACAAAGTACTCTGAAAGAGGATGAGGAATCCTTTTTTGCTTGAGGAAATTAGGAACAGTTAGTAAGGAGATGCAAGGTATGTTTGTGAGTGTGGAAGAAGAGGGAGGACCCTTGTCTTTTTTTTCTTTTTCTTCTTCCTTTCTCTCGCTTTTTTTTTTTTAACTTTTATTTGAAATACTTTCAAACTTGCAGGACAGTTGCAAAAATAGTTAGAAACCCCATACAGAGAATTCCAACATCACTTCTCCAGTTAACCAGATCCACCAAGTTTAACATTTTGCTACCTTTGCTGTTTTATTCTAGTATCTATTACCTGTTTCCTGAACATTTGAGAGCAGGTTGCACACATCATTTCCTTGAACACATATCACTTCCATTCTCATTTCCTGCAGAATGAGGATATTCACTTACGTGATCAACTCAAGTGATCAAATTCAAGAAATTTAACTTAGATATAAAGGTTACATTCTGCATCCATTTTTTTTCTTATGTTTCCAAAATGTCCTATTGAGCCTTTTCTCTCCATTTTTTTAAAGATTTATTTATTTTTTATTTATTTTTCTCCCCTTTCCCCTGCCTTGTTGTCTGCTCTCTGTGTCCATTCGCTGTGTGTTCTGTGTCCGCTTCCATTCTTGTCAGCGGCACCGGGAATCTGTGTCTCTTTGTTGTGTCATCTTGCTGTGTCAGCTCTCCATGTTTGTAGCACCACTCCTGGGCAGGCTGCACTTTCTTCGCACAGGGCGGCTCTCCTTACAGGGCACAATCCTTGTGCATGGGGCTTCCCTACGTGGGGTACACCCCTGCATGGCACAGCACTGCTTGGGCGCATCAGCACTGTGCGTGGGCCAGCTCACCATAGGGGTCAGGAGACCCTGGGTTTGAACCTTGGAACTCCCATGTGGTAGGCAGACGCTCTATCAGTTGAGCCAAATCCGCTTCCCATCTCTTCCATTTTTTGATCCCATCCAGTATTGTTTATTTGATTTAATTGTCATTATCTCTTTAGATCCTACCTTCCAATCCCAACCCTTCCCAAGCATACCATTCAGTGGGATTAATCACATTCACATTGTTCAAGTGTGCTCACCACCATCCTTTACTAGAACTTTCCCTTCACCCTATATTAACCCTACATTCATTTTGTATTAACTCCCTATTGCCCCTGCCCCCCACCTCTGGTAACCTGTACTCTACTTTCTGTTTCTCTGAGTTTGCATACTCTCTGATATTTTTTTTTCTGGTTACCATGGTGATTAACTTTAGCATCCTAAATCTGTAATAATCAAGTGCTTTGATACCAACCTAACAACTTCAATAGCACACATAAACTATATTCTTACACCCCAAATTACATTTTATGCATTTGCTATTTAGATCCTGTGGGTAATAAAAAGTGGAGTTACAAATTAAAAATATAATAATAGTACTGATTTTATATTTACCCATATCATTCTCTTTATTGGAGATCTTTATTTTTTTTTTAGTTTTTATTTTTTTAATTCATTATTTTTAATATTACATTAAAAAAATATGAGATCCCCATGTACCCCCCACCACCCTGGAGATCTTTATTTCTTTGTGTGGCTTCAGTCAGTTGTCTAGAGTCCTTTCCTTTCAATCTGTGGAAATTCCTTTAGCATTCCTACTAGGGCTGGTCTAGTTGTGATGAAGTCCCTCAACTTTTGTTTATCTGGGAATGTTTTAATTTCTCCCTCATTTCTGAAAGGACAGTTTTGCCGAATACAGAATTCTTGGTTGGCAATTTTTTGCTTTCAGCACTTTAGATATGTCTTTTTACTGCCTACTTGCCTCCATGATTTCCAAAGAGAAATCAGTACTTAACCTTATTGAGGTTTGTTTATATGTGACGTGTTACTTTTGCAGCTTTTAGAATTCTCTCTTTATCTTTTGCATTCGCCAGTTTGATTATAACATGGTGCAGTGTGGTTCTATTTGAGTTTATCCTGCTGGGTGTTTGTTGAGCATCTTGGAGGTGTATATTCATGTGTTAAATCTGGGAAGCTTTCAACCATTATTTCTTTGAGTATTCAGATAGGGCCTTTTTTTTCTTTTTTAAGAATAGAAAGAAAAACAATTACTGAATAAGCAATATACCCAAAATGTGGTGCATTACAGGTAGTCCACTAAAGAGATTGCAAAGAAAGAAAGAAATTTCACCCTTTTATATACAGTTAGAGGCTTTTTGATGTTTTCTGTTTACACTTTTTTTTTTTAACTTTGTTTTTAAAGAAGTTTTAGATTACAGAAAAGTTACATAGGAAGTATAGGGGATTCCCATATACCCCACCCCCTCCCCATCTTACATTTTCCCCTATTATTAACATCTTCATTAATGTGTTACATTTGATAAGTAAATATTGAAGCATTGATACTAACCATGGTCTATAGTTTTCATTATGGTTTACACTTTGCACCGTACAATTTTATAGGTTTTGACAATATGTATAATGGCCTGTATCCGTCATTGCGGTATAATGCAGAACTATTCCAATGTCCCAAAAATGCTCCATGTTTCACCTATTCCTCTCTTTCCCTCCCCTCAGAACCTCTGGTGACCACTGTCTTTCTATCAGTGTTAACAAGTCTTCCATTACTAGAATAATAAGTCTACTTTGGTCCATAGTTGCATTCTTCCCTTATGTTTGTTCATTCCTCAGTCTTGAGGATTTTGGGATGGTGATACCCACTCTGCTACCGATTGAGAGGGGACTTAGATCCAGTGGGGCAAATGCATGGAACTGCCTTGCTTGCAGTTGTAGGTACTCTCTGGTTTTGGGGATGGGTGTTGTCCATTATCATCCTTCTGTTAGTGGCCCTGGGCAAGTCTGATGAACTGGAAAGTAAGTGTTGGCTGCAATTATGCTGAGATTCAGGGCTCACCTGGCATATGAACAGTCTGAAGATTTAAGTCTCTGGAACATATATTTGATGGGTAAGTTCACATAAAAGGACCGAAAGAACCATGTGGAGAGAAATTATAAATGAGTCTAACTGTATTACATTGGAGAAATCTGTTTACCCATTTTTTAAAATTTAAAACAAATCAATTTTAGTGATATATATTAATAAAGCATATGATTTATCTAAAGTGTATGATTAGTCGTATTTGCTATAAGCACATAGTTGTGCATTTATCACTTCAATCATTATTAGAGCATTTTTATTATATCAATAACAATAAACAGAATCCAGACAAACAAGAAAATTCTTCACCTCTCAATCTCTCTTTGCTGCCCCTGCTATAATAAGTTGTTCTTGTACAATTACCTATTTATTAAGCAATTTTATTGTGATATAGTCACAAACCATATGATCTATCCGAAGTGTATAATCAGTGGCTTTTAGTGTAATTATAATGTTGTGCATTCATCATCACAAAAAATTTTAAAACAATTTCATTGCTCGAAGTAGAAAAACTCTACACCCCTTAGCATTCCTTCCCCAGCCCAGCATAACTACTAGTCTAATTTCATCTTTATAAATTGATTTATATTTTATGTGAATGAGATCATACAATATGTAATACTTTGTATCTGGTTTCTTTCACTTAGCATATATTTTTGTTTGTTTGATATTAAAATATTGTTTACCCTTTGAAGTTAGTAGCACAATTGTCTGCTAAGAGTGAGACATAGATAGTAAGTGGAGGACCTTTCCTTTGGGTTTTAATTTAAAATATTCATTTATCTTCCTGTTTTCTTTTTAAACTTCATCTGTTTTCTAGATGAAAGCAGTTATTGTTTATAAATGTGAGACTACCATCTCCTTCTGTGCCATGGTGTGCATGGGGCTATCTATCAATATATGTTATAGCAATATGTCAAGGTGCTTTGGAGGAGTTACTGCTATGGTAGAATCCTTCACTGCTGCCCTCTTCTTGTTTGGGCAATACAGCCCCAAATTGGAAGCCTATCTGAATAAGATAAATTGCCCTATTGGATTAATTGATTTTGTCCAACTCTCTAAAGTGAAAGCACCAAGTGAAAGTGAGGTAGCATTTTGTGACTTTTTGACATTGGCCTTAAGATTGGGTTAGTATTCCTCATAGAGTTTACAACTAGTCTATTATAGATCTTTTCCATTAGGTGTATTTTCTTGTGTGTGTGTGTGCATTTAAGTAATATGTGTATATATGCTCATACATGCATCTCAGGGAAGGTATTTTCAGTATGTGAGCTGTCATTGGGCCCATTAAATTTTTAAAAATTTGTTTTATTAAGGTATATCATTAATACATGAACATACATAAAACAAGAAGTGTGTAGTAAAAGTTTTGAACTCTCAAAATAAACATGCATAATATCGTACAGGAGTCCCATACATTACCCCTCTACCAATACCTTGCATTATTGCGAAACATTTGTTACAAACTATACAAGAGCATCACCAAATTTTACTACTAACTATAGTCCATATCTTACATTTGGTGTATTTTTTACCCCAACCCACCATACTAATACTACCCCTCTCCCCCCTGCCCAGGGATGGCTCCCTCATCTTTCTGCTTATTGTCTGCTTGCTGTGTCCACTTGTTGTCTGCTTGTCTTTTAAGAGGCACTGGAAACTGAACCCTGGACCTCTCATGTGGGAGGTGTATGTCCAGCCACTTGAGCCACATCTGCTCCCTGTTCATTGTGTCTGCTCGTTCATCAGCTTGTAGTGTCAGCTCATTGTGTCTGTTCTAGGAGGCACCAGGAACTGAACCTGGGACCTCCCTTGTGGGAGGCAGGTGCCCAACTGCTTGAGCCACATCCACTCCTATTTTATTTATTTATTTCTCTCTCCTCCCCCCTGCCCAGTTGTCTGCTCTCTGTGTCCATTTGCTTTGTGTTCTTCTGTGACCGCTTCTATCCTTATCAATGGCACCGGGAATCTGTGTTTCTTTTTGTTGCATCATCTTGTGTCAGCTCTCCGTATGTGCGGTGCCATTCTTGGGCAGGCTGCACTTTCTTTTGTGCTGGGCGGCTCTCCTTATGGGGCATAGTCCTTGCGTGTGGAGTCCCCTATGTGGGGGGCTCCCCTGCATGGCAGGGCACTCCTTGAGTGCATCAGCACTGCGTGTGGGCCACCTCCACACGGGTCAAGGAGGCCAGGATTTTTTTTTTTTTTTTTTTTTGAGTATATTACCATGGTTCAAACCATGGGGTTTATTTTAACTCCCCCCCCCCAACAACACTCGTTCCCATCATCATGACACATCCATTGGATTTGGTAAGTACATCTTTGGGCACCTCTGCACCTCATATACATTGGTTCACATCATGGCCCATACTCTCCTCTATTCCATCAAGTAGGCCCTGTGAGGATTTACAATGTCCGGTGATTACCTCTGAAGCACCATCCAGGGCAGCTCCATGTCCCGAAGACGCCTCCACCTCTCATCTCTTCCTGCCTTTCCCCATACCCTTTGTCCATTATGTCCACTTTTCCCAATCCAATGCCACCTCTTCTATGTGGACACTGGATTGGTTGTGTCCATTGCACCTTTATGTCAAGAGGAGGCTCAGATTCCACCTGGATGCTGGATGCAATCCTCCCATTTTCAGTTGTAATCACTCTAGGCTCCATGGTGTGGTGGTTGTCCTTCTTCACCTCCATCTTAGCTGAGTGTGGTAAGTCCAATAAATCAGATTGTAGGTGCTGGAGTCTGTTGAGGCTCAGGATCTGGCTATCACATTGTCAGTCCAGAGATTCAAATCCCCTAAATATATCTTAAACCCCAACATTAACTGCACCTCCAGCACATTGGCATGAAAGTCTTATGAAGGGAGATCCCATCTGAGTCCAGATTCATCACACATAAACACCATTTCCAAAGAGGGGCCATCTGCCCTGGTAGTTAACCCCATCGGCCATGACCATAACTCCCATGGGTCTCTTTAGCCCTCAAAGGAACCAATATCTGGGGGTTGTATCTGCTTTATCTGTCTCTCTGACTCTGCTCAGTTGTGCATGAGGGCAAACCTTCTGCCAGCGTCCAGACTCTTTTTTAGAAACTCGTAGCCATATAAACTCATTTCTCCTTTCCATTTCCCCCTTACTTTAGGTCAAACAGCATTCTAAAGTCATGGTATTTTATGTAGACATGGATATTCTGCTGATCCGCATTGAACCTTCCGTATAAGGTCATTTTCCAGTTGCATCATCAGTTGGTAGTTGATAGTGGTCCCTCGTTGCCAGGGAGGCTCATCCCCGGGTGTCATGTCCCACGCTGGGGGGAAGGCATTGCATTTACATGCTGAGTTTGGCTTCGAGACTGGCCACATTTGAGTAACATGAAGGCTGACAGAAGGAAATTCCCAGGCACAAAGTTGCTCTAGGCCTTATTCTTATTTTGGGTTTATCAGCTCACAAGCATAGTCATTAGTATCAGGGGCTCACTGTTGAACCCTCACTCCCTCCCGGTCCCCACCACTGTACCTGGGAGACTGTCGCTGCTCCCCTAGGGACCACGACAGAGCACCACTGGCCAGGAACCCAGTACCCCCCCTACTGTGGTTTTTAATTGTTGAGGAGGCCAGGATTTGAACTGCAGACCTCCCATGTGGTAGGTGGACACCCTATCCATTGGGCCAAGTCCACTTCCCCCTATTTTTTTTTCTAATATATTTTTATTACAGAGGTTGTGAACTTAAAAAACAATCCTGCTTATGTGTAGAATTCACATACAACACCCCTTCACCAACACCACGTTGTGGTGGAATATTTGTTACAGGTAATGAGATAATATCAGACTATTACCACCAACCATGGTCCATAGTGTACATTTGGGCCGATTAAGTTTTGTCTAATTATTTTTAATTATACAAAAACAGTGAATACATTCTTTAAAATTTCAGGTAATTACAGATTATGTAGAATAAACTGTAGTTATTTGTTTTCTAAACTATTCTGAAGCTGTTTCAATTTTTAGCCTGAACAGCATCCTTAGGTAACCACCTCTCTTAATTCCTTTTAAATTTGCATCTGTGAGTTTGGCTTTTTAGTTCTTTTTTGAGGTCCCAGGGATTGGACCTGTGGCCTCATACATGCTAAGCAGGCACTCAACCACTGAGTTACATCCAGTCTACCTTTTAGTTCTTGACTACCAACCCTTGAGGAAGACTGTCAGTGCAGTTTCATATCTCTTCCTTTATCCACTCAGGAAACCACACTTTTAAACTTACTTTCTCATGCCCAAGTCATATTCTTTTTTTTCTTGTATTAGACTCTAAGAACTCAGCTTACTTTCTCTGTTTCTTGGAACACACAGACTGTTGAGAAGTGGGAATTTATCTGACATAAACTTTTTTTTTAAAAGATTTTATTTATTTGTCTCTCCTCCCCCCGCCGCCTCGGTTGTCTGTTCTCTGTGTCTGTTTGCTGTGCCTTCTTCTTTGTCCACTTCTGTTGTTGTCAGCGGCATGGGAATCTGTGTTTCTTTTTGTTGCGTCATCTTGTTGTGTCAGCTCTCTGTGTGAGTGGCACTATTTGGGCAGGCTGCACTTTATTTTGCACTGGGCGGCTCACCTTACAGGGTGCACTCGTTGTGCATGGGGCTCCCCTACGCAGGGGACACCCCTGTGTGGCACGGCACTCCTTGTGCGCATCAGCACTGCACATGGGCCAGCTCCACACGGGTCAAGAAGGCCCGAGTTTTGAACTGCGGACCTCCCATGTGGTAGACGGACACCCTAACCACTGGGCCAAGTCCGCTGCCTGACATAAACTGTTGAGTGATTAGGCATTAGGGTTACAGAGATTATAGTCACCAAAAACGACCTTTAATCTTGGGGAATACTTAGTCACATGAGGAAAACAAACATAAGTATATGATTACAAGTGCAGTGTGGCAAGTGCTGTGTTAAAGGCAAGCATGGGTGCTACAGGAGTATGCAATTAGAGCACCTCTTCAGCTATGGTTAGGGAAGGCTGGGGAGAGGGGGCATTTTGCAGCTGAAGAATGTCATAAGGACATGTCTCCATTGGGGCATGCGAGCTTAAAAGAGTCATGAAGTCTTAGGGAACTGCAAGTAGTTCAGTATGACTAGAAACTAGGATATGAAAAGTGCTCTTGCTAGAAACTTATATCATTCTTTACTCCTTCTTTCCTGCATCCCCACATCCAATTAACACCAAGTGCTGTTGATTCTGCTTCCAAAACAACTTGAATCCACCCATTACTCTCCATTTCCACTGCCACCAACCTAGTCCAAGCTATCCTTATCTCAGTGCACAGACTGTTCGAAAAAGTTCCTAACTGGACTTTCCACATTTATTTCTGGTCCTCTTTAGGGCTTTGTTTATAGATAGTAACCCAAATGAGCTTCCAAATACACATTTGTGATCATGTCACTTCCCTCCTTAAAAGTCTTCTGTTACTAACCTTATACTTTTTCTCCTCTCCTTTGTCACTATGCTCTAACCTTATACTTTTCTCCTCTCCTTTGTCACTATGCTTCAGCTACACTGGCTTCTTCCTTGAAGGGCCCTCACTCTTTTCTGGCCCCTGGCTATTGCACGTTCTCCTTGCTAGCAATGTTTTTATTTCTCACCAATTCCTCTGCCTTTAGCAGCCCCATTCTTACTCATCCTTGAAGTCTCAGCATAAATATCACTTTTCAGGGATGCTTTTCCTCATCCCTGAGGCTGGCTATTTCTCCTTTGTGATACCTCACTTTTAATTAAGTAATTTTAGCTGTAGTTTATTATTGTTGAAAATCTCTCTCCCTTGTGAGGCTCCATGAGATTAGGGCATATGTCTAGTTTGTTCATTGCATTATCCCAATGCCTCGCAGTGTCTGTTACATACACGATTCTAAATAAAGCTTAGTTGAGTATCCAAATGAAGGGAATAATAGTGAGGGATGAGGCTGGAGAAGATTTCAGGGGTTGTATCTTTCATAAATATTGAGAAGTTTGGTTCTCGGGCACCGAAGAATTTTCAGCAGGGCAATAACATAATCAGATTTATGTAATCATTCTTTCCAATAGTTCTATGATTGAAACAAATGTTTGTTTTTTTAAATTTATCAGTTCACTTTGTTATAGCTAAAGCCAAAAAGATAGCACTTGTCTAGCACAGTAGTTCTTAAATTTTGGATCTACTCTAGACTTACTGAATCAGAAATGCTGGGGGCAATCTGGTTTTTTTTAGCAATCTGTTTTAATAAGCCTTCTAGGAGATTCAGATGCATGCTTAAATCTGAGTACCATCTAAAAATGTAAGCCATGTAAAGAGGGCTTCCTTTCATTAACCTACATAATGCTTCCATTCCAAATTACAAGAGCTTAGAATGGCAAATCATATCCTTTTCTCACCTGCTTATCAAAGGGCAATGGATAAAATCCATACACCAGATAAGAAGTTTCACTATCAAATCAGAATACTTGATACACCAAGCTGTCAGATTATTTAAAGCAAGCCGACACAAATAAGACATTTTGTCACTTTCAAAAGACTGGATTTTAAACAGATTCTTGGAGTGGTGACTTGTATCCGTCAGCTTATTCAACTTTAGCACCTGTGTCATCTCCAGTCGCTTTTCCAGAACTACTACCTTAACTACGAAGCTCCATGAGTTATCCCAGTTCAAACGTGGGCTTCTTCAGCATTTTTACTTTTTTAATGAACACATCATGGAGAAGATAGATAGATTGGCAAGACTTTTCTATGTCTTTACCAATGCTGTCTGGGATCAATATATTGACCACTTCTTTCAAGTTATTTGTGTGCACCTCTCAGGTCATGATTTCCCTTATCTTCTTTCGGATTTGGTGGACCTGTTGATGCTGGGCATATGAGGTCTTCGTAATGTGATTGTTGTGTTTTTTAGTAAAACCAACACAGAACAGATGATGCAAACAACCATCGATAGTTTTGACGTCAACATGTTCTTCAATCATGGTCTGCCATTTTTTGACCATGGAGAACATTTTTGTCACGGGTAAGGTCCATGCCATGCCAGTTGGTTAGGCAGTTTTTGCCCTGCACATCCTCAGTAATTAGCTTGAATTTCCTAAATGCAATTTAATCCTTCTATAAATGAACAAGGCTTACTTGAAAAACACGACCCTTAAGGCCATCAGATGCAATTTTATTTCCTAGAGTCCTTGTAACTAGTGTTTTCCCAATATTTCTTATATTAAACATTGCTGGTGCTTTCACATCATACCAATCTTTCTTAGAAAATGGATCAACCACTTCTTTGCTCCTTTTTTGCCACCTTTTGTAAGGCACTTGTTCTTGCTAACTGCCATGGTGCTGCTGAGAGAGCCAAAAGGAATGTATTTGTTCTTTAAAGGGAGTTTTTTATGGGAAGCGGACTTCGCTCAACTGTTAGAGCATCTGCCTACCACATGGAGGGTCCAGGGTTTGATACCCAGGGCCTCCTGATCCGTGTGGTAAGCTGGCCCATTCACAATGCTGCTGTGTGCAAGGATTGCCGTGCCATGCAGGGGCACCCCTGCATAGGGGAGCCCCATGCACAAGGAGTACACCCCTCAAGGAGAGCGGCTCCATGTTAAAGAAAAAGTGCAGCCCGCCCAGCAGTGGCTCCACACAGACAAGAGCTGATGCCGCAAGGTGACGCAACCATAAAAGAGACACATGTTTCCTGGTGCCACCTGACAATGCAAGCCGATGCAGAACACATAGCGAATTGACACAGAGAGCAGACAATGGGGAGGAAGGGGAGAGAAATAAATAAAAAATAAATCTTAAAAAAATATATAGATAAATAAAGTAGTTTTTTAAATCACAAAAGTAATACCAACTCACTGTATCTAAATCAAACAAATGTATTTGAAGTTCAAAGTGAAAGCCATTTGTGATCCTCCCTTCAGAGACATCACTGTTAACTATTCAATGGATATCCTTCCAGATCATTTCTAAACATAAGTTTGTATGTGTATACACATACCTATAGATACATGAAATACATTTTTTTAAAGAAAAATGGGATTGTACTATATCTACTAATCTGCAACTTCTTTTTTAAAGAAGTATCTATTGGACATGGTGTGTTTTGCTGTAATGCAACACATACATTCCTAAAAATCACTGTGCTATGCAAAATCATTCAATAAAAACCACATCCCTTATAGGGGCAATGAGTTTAGGGGCACAACACTCAAAAAACTTTCTCAGTAACATAAAAAGATGAGATCCAAATGAAAACAATAGCATGGTTTGTTATATGTTAAATGGTTAAGAAATATATAAATACTACAATTAATATGGCACTTTATCTTGAAAAAGCCTGAAGTTTGTTTGTAAAGTGGGGTTTGGAAGAGTTGCTGCTTGTGAGTTATTGTGAAGTGATGGAAGGAGGTGATTTGAAATCACACAGTGGGGAGCTGATGTGGCTCAGTGGTTGAGTGCCGACTTCCCATGTACGGGTCATGGGTTCAATTCCTGGCCCCAGTACCTCAAAAAAAAAAAAAATCAAACTATGAAATCATAACGGGTAGTTATAACACCAGATGTGGATGGCTGTCACTCATAACTCACATTCATGTGGTGAACTGAGGCAGCTTGTAGCTGTTTCAGGTATGTGTGTATGTGTGTTTTTCATATTCCTGTGCAGTTTTCTGTATTCACTTAGTGTTTCTTGCCAAGAAAATTATGCATATGCAAATGAGAAATTTGGTTTATCTTAAAATTGTTTCCTAATATATTGATCATGATGGAACAAATTTACATTTTCAAAACAAGCATTATGGCAGAATCATTTCCACTTGTCAAAGAATGTATTTTCTTAGTATGTTCATAGTATGGCTGCATGATATTCTATTATGAAAATATATATTATTTATTTAACTTACCTTTTTAATTCAGTTATTTGCTGTGCTTGCTCATTTTAGCTATTCTTTTTGGGTGATTAGCCTTAATAAGACTTGCTCCTTTGACAACTAAACAACCAAAATACAGATTCATGAATAAAAAATAAAGTTTGATTTCAGGTGGGTGTTAGCAAAACTATTTTGTTTTCTCTCTGCCAAGCCCAAGTTTTGGGTCTCTCTGAATAGTTGCAGAAAGTTAGCTTGTGGGTTGTTGGTTTCCAGCCTTGAGATGTGGTTTGGGTTGAACATCCACCCTGGGAAGGGACTGCCAACCTCAACTGCAAGTGGAATCCTTGAACTATTGAGATTCATGTGTAAACCCTCCCCCTACAAGTTAGACCACTCAAAGTCAATGTTGTCAGGTTTCTGAGCATTCTTTATTTATTGGACATACCTTCTGCTGTGCCTCACCTCTCTCTCTGGAAATTGGTAAAGGGTACTGCTTGGCAAATTGTTTGTTGCTGACAATCAGCTAGTTAATTAAGGACTATTAAATGATTGCATCAGAAATCATTTTCACACCAAAGGGAAGGGTTTCTGATGAAACTTTTGAGGATTTTCTCTTGGACTTGATTGCTTTGTTATCAGCTTCGTGATTGGAATGTAATGCATACCTGTCTGGTGGGGGAAGATGACCAAGTGAGAATAGAAACTGTTGATAGATGTTTGTCTCAAGCCTTATTGAGTCCTCATGTTCTGGCATGATTTGGTTTACCATTTCTAGCATTTCCCCTGCCCACTGTGACTGTTGTACCCACAACCAGTTTGGCGCTGAGTAGAAAATAGGTCTTTAGACAAGTGAGATGTTGTTGTCAAATCTTTGTCAAAGCTTTTTCTCTTTGGCCCCTCTGCATGTGTTTTGGAGTTCATACTGTACCTTAGTAGCTCTTAATACTTTTTTTCTGGCCTTTTCTTTTTTCAATAATTCACAACTCCTTTCATCAACCCACTGATATAGTTTGCCTGGAATGTGTACTTTTTGTTCTTCTCTTCTACTTTCTATACTTTATTTCTTTGCATAGCGTGTTTTTTCAGGCCTTGTTATGGTCCAGAATTTAATGTAGTCGTATCTGAGTTGTTGGAGTCAGGGTCCATGTTTTGAGTCCATGGCTAAATCAGATGAACTTTGTTGTGCTAATGTTGTGTTAACGTTGTGTATGCCAAAGGCTGACAGTGCAAAATACCAGAAATATGTTGCTTTTATAATGGGAATTTTATTGGGGGAAAATCTTACAGTCCCTAGATAGTGAAAATGTCCAAATCAGGGCATCATCAGAGATGCTTTCTCACCAAAGGTCAGCTGCTGGCAGATTCTGGGGTCCTGTCATGTGCAAGGCAAAATGGTGGCTCTCTGTCTGGGTCTCTGTCTGCTATTCCTCAAGCTCAGCTGTCGGCAATCAAGCACATGGCATGGCTCATCTCTTTGGCTTTGAGCTGCTCCATGGACCTAGCCTCTCATGGGCTCTTTCCATGCCTCTGTGCTCTACTAATTCCAACCTCTGGCCTCTCTCTCAGCCTCTCAGGATTTCTCTCAGCCTCTCTGTCAGCTGTAGCTTATCCTGAAGTCCTTTTTCACATAGTAGGGTAAAAATAGCTACTGTCTTTCTCTCTGTGTTTCTGCTTTCAGTTCTCTGCTTATATAAAATTCCAGAAGAGGGCAAAGAACTAACCTGGCCATGCTTCACTAACATCCAGTTAAAGGCCCTAAAGCAATTTAATCAAAATGGCCCTTGATTGAATCTAATGCAATTAATGGGTCCCACACAGGAATGGATTAGTTTAAGAACATGATGTCTCCTGGGATTCACAAAAAAACTCTTACTTTCACAGGTTGTAAAGATGAATACAACATGTTATTTTCCTCAAGGAGCTTAGAGTCTGCTGCAGGGGTCAGCCAACTTTCTCTGTAAAAGATCGGAAAGTAAATAACGTGGAGTTTGCAGGCCATATGGTCTCTGTTAAAATTGCTCATCTCTGATCACGTAGTGCTAAAGTAGACATAGATAATAAGTAAATGAACATGACTATGGTTCCAATAAAACTTTATTTACAAGGACATACAGCAGACTGGATTTGGCCTTTGGGCCTAGCTTGCAACCCTCTCTCTGGTCTTGTGGAAGAGATGGCTGCATAAATACTGTTTCAGTATATTGTGGTAAGTGCTGTGCAGGAGGTGTATGTTGAGTGCTCTGGAAGCAAAAAGAAGGACTCTTGGTCCAATTGTCAAAGAAATGAATTGGGGTGGTGTTTTAGTTTGCTAAAGGCTGCCAAGGCAATATACCAGGAATGGTTGGGCTTTTACAATGGAGATGTATTATAACTTATAAATTTACAGTTCCAAGGCTGAGAAAATGTCCAAATCAAGGCATCAGGTAGTTTTCTCCCTGAAGACACAGCTGTTGGTGATCCTGGACTCTAGTCACATGGCAGGGTACAATGATGGTGTTTACCAGTCTCTGCCTTATCCTCTAGTTTTTGTTGCTTTCAGATTCTGACTGCTCCTTCTGTGGCTTTTTCTGTCATGGAGAGAAGCTGATTTCAGCTTCAGCTTCTGTGACTACTTCTCTGAGCTCCTGAGGTCTTTTTTCTCTGTCTTTCTCTCTGGATTTGTCCCTTTTATAAATGACCCCAGTAAGAGGATCAAGGGTCATTCGTTACTGAAGTATCTAATCACAGGCTCTTAACTGAAGTAATTTAATCAAAAGATCCCACCTATAATAGGTTCACACCCACAGGAATAGATAGATCTCAGGGTATGATCTTTTCTCAAATTGCCACGGGTGGGGAGAAAGGAGAGCAAATTTGGAAGGCTTCCTGGAAAAGCTAACTAGACAGAATGGGAAGAGAATGTTTGAAGTAGAAGGAACAGCATGAGCAAAAACAGGAAGTGTGAAACATCAGAGGGTTTTCAAGGTATCTTAAGGCTGTGGTAATTTGGAGAAAAATGTGAAAGAGTTGGAGTGGTAGAGAGAAGACCAAGACATTCACAGGAGCCAGGTTCTCATTTGGTGCTGTGGTGTGCATGAGTGGTGGTCTTTATAATATACCTCTGCATTCTGGAAATATAATTTCTCTGGATTTTCTCATTATTTACTTGTCATGTCTGATAGTTAATTCAGTAAAACAGCACACTGTTCCATCCATTAAATTTGGTAAGGTGGAGGATAACTAAATCTTTTGCCCACAATTTCTGATGGAAAAAGTTTGAGGGCTGTGCTTCTAGACAGTGCTTTGGGCACTCTGAACACAAACGTGTACAAGATACTAGTGTCTCTTCATGTCTTGGCTGTTAGAGGAAGTCATCAATGACTTGCATCAAGTAGGGTAAGGTTTTTTTTTTTAATTTTTAAAATTTATGAAACCAATGCATACTTATTTGAAAATATAGATAATTATTTTGATAATTATTTTTACCACCTAGAGGTAATCATTATTAACATGTTAGCATATACTCTTCCTGCATATTTATATAGGGCACATAATTTAGATTGGAAATATCTAATGCCCACTAACGTGGAAAATCAGGTGAGAAAAATCCATGCCTAATTATTAAACAACCCAGAATCTAATTAGAAATGTGCTGTTCTAATTTCTTCAGTCAACACAGGTATCTGTATCTTCCCATTTATCAAAGTAGCATGGTTAGAGTGCCACCTTAATGTACGCCCTTCTATGCATGGAGAGCAGCTTCTCAAAACACAGAAAAGAGGAAGTTAAAGGACCAATTGAATCTGAAAGGTCCATTTCATGAGGTAACATCTTGAACTAATGATAAATTAGGGGAAAGCGGATGTGGCTGAAGCAGTTGGGCTCCCGTCTACCATAAGGAGGTCCAGGGTTCGATACCCAGGGCCTCCTGGTGAAGGCAAGCTGGCCCATGTGGCAAGTTGGCCTGCGCAGAGTGCTGCCCTGCGCAGGAGTCCTGGCCCACGCGGACGGCTGATGCAGCAAGATGACACAACAAAAAGAGACATAGAGGAGAGACAATAAGAAATGCAGCAGACCAGGGAGCTAAGGTGGTGCAAGAGAATGATAGCCTCTCTCTCTCTGGAAGGTCCCAGGATTGGTTCCTGGAGCCGCCTAATGAGAATACAAGTAGATGGAGAAGAACACACAGCGAATGGACACAGAGAGCAGACAATGGAGGGAGGGAGGAGAAATAAATAAATCTTGGGGAAAAAAAAAAAGATAGGGAAGCGGTCTTGGCCCAGTGGTTAGGGCATCTGTCTACCACATGGGAGGTCCCGTGGTTCAAACCCTGGGCCTCCTTGACCCATGTGGAGGTGGCCCATGCACAGTGCTGATGCGCACAAGGAGTGCCATACCACGCAGGGGTGTCCCCACGTTGGGGAGCTGCACGTGCAAGGAGCTCGCCCTGTAAGGAGAACCGCCCAATGCGAAAGAAAGTGCAGCCTGCCTAAGAATGGCGCCACCCACAGGGAGAGCTGACACAACAAGATGAGGAACAAAAAGAAACACAGATTCCCATGCCGCTGACAACAACAGAAACGGAGAAAGAAAGAACACGCAGCAAATGGACACAGAGAACAGACAACCGGGGGAGGAGAGAGAAATAAATCTTAAAAAAAAAAGATAAATTGGAGTATAGTGGATTAATTGGGGTCATCTTTCCATAGAAAGTTTGTGACCTTATTTGGAAAGCTGGGTTCTACTTGGTGAAATTTGTAGGCATTAATGCTGAGGTCGAGTTCTAGTTCTCTTGGGGAATAGAGGCTAAAGAAGTAGCAGAGGAGTGATTACTCTTTTTTTTTTTTTTAATTACATTTATTTTCAAACTTTTAAGTTAATTGTAATATAGAAAACTGGAAAACACAAGAAGCAAAGAACATAAAAGTCATCTAGAATCAGAATCACAAGCAGTTTACAGTTTGACATATCCTTCTAGGTCCTTTGTATGTATACACACAACTGAGCATTCATTTTTATGTGGTCGAGTTCATACAGAATGTATCATGCTTTTTCACACATCATGAATATTTACCAGTTCAAAGCCCCAAAGCCACGAATATTGTGATAACCAAGAATGCAGGACACCAACTCAGATCAGGGGGAAAAAAATGTGTTCTTGCCTTTCTTAGGGACAAAAACTTTGTAAGAGACAAAAATGGCAACAGGCCTCTGTAGTTAAAAGCAGAATCACAAATACTGCGTTCCTTTAATGCTCAATTTAAAATGAGACATAAAGCAATAGTGTACAGTAAGTATGCTTCTAAGAGAATTCATTATCAGCATTATATTGGGTTATCAGCATGAACGTGTGTTTCCACTGAATTATTTAACTGTTTTTCTATTTTGTAGCCAAGAGAGGGGCACACACATCAATGATTAGCACCAAATGGAAATATGAACACATATGCATCCATCCCTTACCCTGCACTTCCTTCTGTCCCTTTGCCGCCAATTTAATGAACAAGTTATGTTTCATACTGCTCAGAGGTGATTTAACAATTCCATGTCAAAGATGCTTCTTTTTATTAATTTAAAAGATTTATAAATTCATTTATTCACTAGCTTTACTTTTTTCTTTTTTTAAAATTATATCTCTCCCCTCCCCCCCCCCAGTTGTCTGCTCTCTCTGTCCATTTGCTATGTGTTCTTCTGTGACTGCTTCTATCCTTATCAGTGGCACCGGGAATTTGTATCTCTTTTTGTTGCATCATCTTGCTGTGTCAGCTCTCCTTGTGTGCAGCACCATTCCTGGGCAGGCTGTACTTTTTTTGTGCTGGGCAGCTCTCCTTATGGGGCGCACTGCCTGCACGTGGGGCTCCCCTACGTGGGGACACCCCTGCATGGCATGGCACTCCTTGCACGCATCAGCACTGCACATGAGCCAGCTCTACACAGGTCAAGGTGGCCCAGGGTTTGAACTGCAGACCTCCCATGTGGTAGGCAGACGCCCTATCTATTGGGCTAAGTTCGCCACCCTAGCTTTACTTTTTACCATACATTGTCACCTTAAGATATCTAAACAACTTAGATGTAAAATAAGGAATGAACTTTATCTGCAATAAACAGGTATTTTACCAAAAAATGCACATATAGAGTTATGGTTGTAATCTAAAACTGTCTTCTAGTATAGTGATAATAGCGAAGATCCCTTCCCTTTGCCCTTCCTCTGTGGTTATCTTTTAAAATATATTAATTAAGGAACTGTTTTTGAATAGGGAATATATTATGTGTACATATATGATTATCTCCCTTTTCTTACATTAGGAGTTCCATATCATAGACATTAGGAGTGCCATATCAAGTCACTCACCTTGGCATTTTTTCATATTACTATTGGACTTGGGAGATGGTTCTGCCTTTAAGTCCATTGTATCTCTCTAGAGGCTGGCAACTTGATAGCTTTCATTAACTTAGTCCAGCATCTTATATGTCAGAGGCAGTGTAGTGGAGAGGTTAATAGCTTGGGTTTTGGAAAGTCCTAAATTCATCCTAGCTTCATCAGTTACCAGCTGTGTAAGATTTTGGGCATGTTCCTTAACCTGACTGAGCTTCAATTTCCTCATGTGTAAGATAATGATAATGATTGATTAAATGAGCTAATTCATATAAAGAGCAATGAGTGGTGTGTTGTTAAATTCTTACATATTGTTGGTGATAGATGTTGGTTACATACTTTTTGGTTGTTAGAACAATCTTCGGGGCTGTTAGATTTATTTTGTCATTTTTCACTGAAATGTCTCTAACCAAAATCAACAGTGAGGCTTGATAGTTCACAAATTAGCAACCCACTGTCTAAATGCATACTTCTTTGACCTGATGAGTTTTATTTAATTATAAATTTTAAAATCCAAAACAATATAATGAACTTCAATATACTCATCATTCATATTCAAGTTATCAAGATTTTTCCGTATTTGTTTCATCTTCCCTTTTTTTTCTTTTTTTTTCCCCATCTTGGTTGAAGTATTTTAAAACATATCCTAGATAGATATCAAGTCACTGCATTCCTACATACTTCTTTCTATACACACTTTTTAAAAAATAAAGCACATTTTCTTACATACCACACTGACATCACCATATCTTTCTTTGGTGTCATCTAGTGATCCATAACTTTACTTCCCAGATCTAACAAATGTCTTCTTACAGTTGGTTTGTTAAAATCAAGATCTTGTGTGATGTTGAATTGTTTTATCTCCTGAGTCTCTCTTTATTTTGCTGTCGTCGTTGTTTTGAGATACCAGGGCCAAGGATTAAACCTGGGACCTCCTATCAGGGAAGCCAGCACTCAACCACTGAGCCACATGTACTCCCCTGAGTTGGTTTTCTCGTTTGTTTTGTTTATTGTTGTGTTTTTTTTTAAGATTTATTTATTTCTCTCCCCTTCCCCCCCCCACCCCGGTTGTCTGTTCTCTGTGTCTATTTGCTGCGTCGTCTTTGTCCGCTTCTGTTGTTGTCAGCGGCACGGGAATCTGTGCTTCTTTTTGTTGTGTCATCTTGTTGTGTCATTTCTCCGTTTGTGCGGCACCATTCCTGAGCAGGCTGCACTTTCTTTCGCGCTGGGCAGCTCTCCTTCTGGGGCGAACTCCTTGTGTGTGGGGCTCCCCTGCGCGGTGGACACCCCTGCGTGGCAGGGCACTCCTTGCGCGCATCAGCACTGCGCATGGGCCAGCTGCACACGGGTCAGGGAGGCCCGGGGTTTGAACCACAGACCTCCCATGTGGTAGACGGATGCCCTAACCACTGGGCCAAGCCTGCCTCCTGTTTGGTTTTTTGTTCTTAGGAGGCACCGGCAGCCGAACTTGAGACCTCCCATGTGGGAAGCAGTTGCTCAACAGCTTAAGCCACATCCGCTCCCCTCCTGTCTCTCTTATTTTATTTTAAATATATATATATTTTTATTTTTTTATGTTTTCTCCCCCTCCCCGTTCCCCACCCTGCTGTTTTTGCTGTGTCCACTCACTGTGTAATCTTCTGTATCTGTTTCTCTTTTTGTCTTATCATCTTTCTCCTCTAGGATTCACCGGGATTCAATCCTAGAGACCTCTGATGTGGAGAGAGGTTCCTTGTCAATTGTGCCAACTCAGTTCCTGGTCTCTGCTGCACTTGACCTTGACTCTCCCCTTCGTCTCTCTTTTGTTGCATTATCATCTTGCTACGGGACTCAACTTGCACGGGCACTGGCTCACTGCATAGGCAGTTGGCTTCTGCGTGGGCACTTGGCTTGCCATGTGGGCACTGGCTCACTGCGCAGGCACTGGCTCACCACGCAGGTACTCATGGGTACTCGGCTCACCACGCAGGCACTCACATAGGCACTCGGCTCACCTCACGGGCACTGGCTCACCATGCAGGCACTTGGCTTGTCACATGGGCCACTCACGTGGGCACTTGGCTTGCCATGCGGGCACCCACGTGGGCCCTTGGTTCGCCATGCAAACACTTGGCTCGCCACGTGAGCACTGGCTCCTGTGCAGGTACACTTTCTCTTTTCATCAGGAGGTCCCAGGGTGAAACCCAGGTCCTCCCATACGGTAGGCGAGGCCTTATTACTTGAGCCACATCCGCTCCCCTCCTGTCTCTTTTAAATCAAGAATAGTCTTGCCTTCCCTTTTAAAATTTTTCTTCAGACCTTGAACTTGTTAGAGAAGTTGGGTCAGTTTTTCCATAGAATTCTCACGTGCCGTATGTCTGTTTCCATGTGGTGTCATTTAACTTGTCCCTTGATTTCCCATATTCCTGTAAATGAAAATTAACTCTAGAAGCTTGGTGGGATTCAGGTTCAACCTTTTTTGACAATAGTCTTTCATTTTGCATAGTAATCAGGTATCTTTTATTGATGCTAAGATTAATCAAAGGGTTTGGGTGGTACAAATGGTGGAGTTTTGTTTTACTTTCAAATTCCCATCACTTGCGAGATCATTCACAAAAAAATGAAGCTTGTATTCTCTAGTTTGCCACTACCTCCTGCACCTCTGCAGTACTCACATTACCTCCCTCATCTGTGTAGACATTGATTTAGTGAGACCTGCTTTAAAAGTACCATCAAAGTGGGTTAATACAGTCCAGGTTTTTGAAAAGTGTTTAAGTTGTTTCTCAGTGATTCTGTTTAACATTGTTAGGTCCTCCAAAAAGGCCTAACTTTGGGCACAGGGAAATGTCTTATCAGTGGGCCTTAGGTGTTTTACTGGGATTCCAATGAAGTTGTTGTTGGTATTGACCCGTGTATAGTTAGCTATATATGCTACCAAGTTGTCTCACTTTCTGAAGGGGTTCCTTCTTTTTCCAAATAAAATTTGTATCACTGGGTATTAAGGCCTACCTTTAGAGTTCTAGAATAGCTTTTGTCAACATCCTGTTGCAGCCAAGCATGTGAATTAAAATCTTCATATTGTCTTCTAGTAAAGTCTGAATGCCATCCAACAAACCAGTTGGTTAGAAAGAAACTTGTTTTGTCTCATGTAGTATTTCCTTTCCCCAGGTTTTTAAGTCTATTTGTTTTTATCCCCCACCTTCCCCCAATGGCTCCCTTGTCTGTCTGCTTCTCTGCTTGTCTTCATTAGCAGGCACCAGGAACCGAATCCAGGACCTCCCATGTGGGAGGTGAGTGCTCAACTGCTTGAGCCACTTCCTCTCCTTGCTGGTTGCAGTGTCTTCTTGTTGTGGCGTCTTCTCATTGCAATGTCTGCTCATCTTCTTTAGGAGGCACCAGGAACCGAACCTGAGAACTTTCATGTGGAGGTGGGCACCCAACTGCTTCAGCCACATCTACTCCCTTCTCAGGTTTTGTTTTTTTTTTTTAAGGTTTATTTTTATTCTGCCCCGGCTTTGTGGCTTGCTTGCTTCTGCTCTCTCTGTCCATTTGCTGCACATTCTTCTGCTTGTCTGCTTGTCTCCCTTTGTTGTGTCATCTGGCTGCACCAGCTGTCTGTGGGCGTGGGCCGACAGCTCTCTGGGTCATCAGCTCTCCCCAGGTGTGGGCCAGCTTGCCTTCACAAGGAGGCCCTGGGACGCAAACGCAGGGGATCCCATATGGTAGACAGGAACCCAGTTGATTGAGCCACAGCCGTTTCTCCCTCCCCAGGTTTTTTTTCCCCCACTGGAATAGTATTTATTTTTTTCCCTTGGCAAAAAAGTCAAGTGTTACATTTTTAAAAACAGAAAATCCCTAACAATCAAATGTACTACCCATCACAGAAGAGGGTCAGGCAATAGTATAAAACATCCTACTTAAGATCTTTTTTTCCCTTAATATGCTAGTCAGTTTAAAATGATAGTTCTGTGAGAACTAAGAAATCTACAGCTTGTAGTTTAATAATAGAAAAAAATTAAGACAAAAGATCTATAGCATCCAGCGTTTTGCTTAATTCCTTGTTTATACCACTTATTTCTCTAGGTTTGATGATGAGAATTCCAGAACCAGTGGTGTATGCCCTGTACCACCAAGATAGGGTGGACTTGCTGTGTCCCCGCCCTGTCCATTAAGGGGAGGACACCCTTTTTTCCAGTCATCCCCCTTATACTCAGAGCAGGGGATGCTCCCCAGGTTTTTAAACTGTTACCTGAGATCCTGGCAGAGTAAGAACCTTTTTTCCCTACAGTTGAATTATAGTTTCTGTCTGGAATTTTGTATGTTGCCCCTGCCTTAATGCATCCATATTTCCATGGTTGCTTTTTCCTTAGGGTCTCTGTTATGAATTGAGAATGATGGCTTTCTGTCTGATACTGAATATGTGACCATGCAAAGCTGGATAGTATATGAGTATATATTTTTCTTGCATTTAGTCAAGAGACAATCCAAGTAAGTATGCCCAGCAAAGAAGTACAACTTCACTGTGGGAAACCCAGGTCAGGTGGCCTATAGCAAAGAGCTCTTACATTACATGCTCAATTTGTTATATTTGCCTGAGAGCTTTTTTTTTTTTTTAAAGTGCATTTTATAGGTGGGATTTTTATTCAGGCCCATCGTGTCTTGCTTTTCAATGCCCCTTACATAGCTTGTGCCCCCAATCTGCTGCTGCTGCCACTGCCACCACTGTGCTGCATAAAGCTGCTGAGTCGGTGGTGCACTCCACCACTCACCTTCTGCCACCCCAGCATGAACACAGCCGTAAGTCAGAGCATGGTTTTAGAAGGTTTGCTTCCTTAGGCAAGATAACCTGCCTTGTATTACAGTGAGTTCCAATTGTATAGGGAGCCTTTAGGTTAGAAATTCCAGAGCTAGACCCATTATGGAACTTAGAATAAGCTTTTTGTCTGATTTTTCTCTGGAGAGGGTAAGCATTGATTTAATCTACAATGATCAAGAAGACTTGAGTGTCCATGCTAGTATTTAAATGCATCTGTGGTAACCTGATTATTTCATCACCCAATAATTAAGTCATCACAGATATAACAGTTCCATATCTGTAACATGGGTACCATGGCAACTTTTCAGGGTTGCTGTGGGGATTATATTAACATGATATCATTTATTTACCCCTTTATATTTGTAAAGTAATTTCCAGTGTATACCTCATGTCGTAACTCTTTCATCCTAGAAACTATTCGAAAGTATTCTTCTCTAAGCTGAGATTTGGCAACATGTGATGACAGTTCATAAAGGCCTCTTTCTATATGAAGGGCCTCCAGATTGGCTTTCTTTTCCTTAGGCATAAGAAACAATTTGATGAGATTAGTCATCAAAGAAGGTTGGGAACAGGACTGGGTCTTTCAGACATTGATAATGTGAAATGTGCTTCTGAGGCGCACCCGGAATAGGCAAAGCAGACACTGCTTGCCTGGATCACTGCTGGACCCAGGGCTGATGTCTTTCTTTGTCTCTTTGTGGTTGGCAGTGAATGGAAGTTTCTCAAAGTACATTAGCCCCTACCTCCACACCCTTACGTCCCCAGTGACCTCGGTCACCAAACCACTTCAGGGCTTTATTTTTATCCTAGCTGTTTCGTTTCAAGATATAAGGTTGGTTTCTTTCCTCTAACAGAACAAAGTTCTCTGGGGGAAGAAACAATGCCAGGGTGCAGTTGAGGCTGGTTAAACACCAAAACCACACTCTTCATCTTTCTGGGTTTGAGACGTGACATAAGCCCTGCTGCAAATACTGGCTTCCACACTGTGAAGAAGCCTTGTTAGAGACTCACTTTATTTTTGTTGTTTCGTATTTTTAGACAAGTGAAATGTGGAGGAAGAAAAGGTATACTTTCCTATTCTGCTTCAGCCAGAAATCTAATTTTAAGAATGGACACTTTCTTAAAATCCAGTTTTTCCCAGCTTAAGGTGTTTTTTGTTATTTGTTTTTTTAAATCTTCCACAAGGGTGTTGCTGAGAACTCTCACAATTCACCATGTCTCAGGAAACCGGATTACCAACATATCCTGTTCGCGTGCGTGTGTGTATTCTGTGTTACCCACAGGCCACTTTCCACCCCACGTGACCTTTGGTTACCATCCGGAAAGTCAGGACCCAGATACCAGTCAGAATTTCCAGGCTTTGGTTTGGTTTAGACATTTTAGAAAATGTTAACAGTAGTAATTTTAAAAAGACTTTTTGAGTGGCACTCTTTAAAAAGGAAGTAATATATCCTGAAGAGAGGGGCAGAGGCATTTGCCTCTGCTCTTTCCAGTAACTTGTTTGAAAATAAACATTTGGAAGAAAACTTGAAGTTATTCAAATGCACAAGGGAGAAGAGATAAGAGAACTATTTAATTGATTAGAAGTCACCCGTGTGCCCCAATTCTTAGCTAAAGCTAAATTGTGAAGGCCTTATTTCATTCTTAAAAATAATAGTGTCCATCATTGGAATTGTATGTAACATACTCAATCAAATTTATTTTAATCAACATCTCCCAGTTAATATAGACAGACTGTAATGAGTTAGTTAATGCTCCATAATGGGTTGACATACTACTGCCAGCGACCTGTGAGCTAAGAATGGTTTTTATATTCTTAAAGGTTGTTTAAAAAAGAACATGTGACAGACTTATGTGGCCCACAAAGCCTAAACTATTTACTATCTATAGTGAAAAAGTTTGCCCACGGCTGCTCTAGAAACTGGGAGGGGTGAAGATGCTTCATTTAAGACAGTGATTAATGAGAGAATATCACCTTTTTGGGCCCACAGTTCTTCATTATGTTATTGTAAAATGTTGAGTATTCCTGGCCCCGCCCACTAGATGCCAGTAGTGCCCCACACACATTTCCAAACACTTCCTGGGAGGGGCAGTACTATTCTGGTTGAGAACCACTGATTTAGGAGCTTTATGAGATCAAAAACACCTTGTTACAGTTTCCCTCTTCATTTCCTCTCAGAGAAACAGATCTGGCATTTGGATCCTCATGGCATAGGTTTCAACAAGAGTGAGAGAAAATTTGGGTAGCTAGTGGATTGGGAGAGTTTTCAGTAGGGTAGAATAAAAAGATTTTAAGGAGGCAATTTAATGAGTTTGTGTTTTTGCATGTTCACCCATTTCAAGAATTGTTGGGATTGATTTATGACAGGTTTTGTTCAAAGTTGTCCATGCTTTGAATAGCATATTCCTTTCTGTGTGAGAAGAATGGTCTTCTTTGGCTTAATATCCAGATGATTTTGAGATCTGTGGGAATCCGTATGGTATACTTGAGAGGCTTGTTCAAAGCCAATGTAAAGACATAGTTTTGGCATCTCATGAATAACCTGATATCCAGACTTGAGCCAGAACTCTGGGGTTAGAGAATTTTCCAGCCTGGGAGAGTTGACTGAGAAAAGTCCTCCTTTGGCTCCTTACCAAGTTAGACAAGGGAACGATCAGCTGCTGAGTTTCAGCCAACTGGAATGTATATGAGGGTGTACTATAAATTGTCCCTTAGGATCCAGCTCCTGGTCTGTGAAGAGCCTTCCAAATAAGAATGAGACCTATACATTGGATCCTCATTCAATCTGCAGCTGCACTAAGGAGTAGTGAGGTGATGTCACTATGGGAGCAATTGGCTTCCTATAATAACATACTGCCTATTGTGTGGGTAAGAGACTGCACCGACCTTTTTGTTTTCCCTGCGTTGCCTCTGTCACCAATTTCCTATATTCGTTTTGTTTCTGATAGTTCTCTTGGGGAGATGTATTCGTAGTTCTATCATTCTGTAATCCCTCTCTGCACTTAAAGGATCCAGAATTTCGTCCTTCTACCCTGTTTCATTGTCTTGGATGTGATGTGTTTGGGCTAAGAAAGAGAATATGAAATAGTTATTTTTTTGGCTTGTGATTTCCCCCATCCTGCAGACCGTTTGTTTGGCTCCAGGGGGAATCTCCAGGTTTTTCCCCTCTTGGAAGCTTTTCACTTTACTCATAAATATTTAGTATTGAAGTTAATCTCACAGGTATTAATATAGGACTCTGTAGACTGGAGGAACTTATTACTATCTAGATCCTCTGTCTTTCTGATGCCTGCATCCCTGTAAAATGTGTTTACCACACGCTTTTTTTTTTTTTTTTTTTTTTTTGCTTCAGTGGTTTTGAGTTGTCTTCTATTTGTCCACTAATCAAAAATTTATTGGGCATGTACTGTGGGAATTGCTAGGCATCTTGCCTACTGTTGTTCTTTACATGTCATTCACGTCTAGAACTATCAGAGAGCTGTGTGCATAGGTGACATATTAATCACTATTAATATTGCTTTTATTGAACTGTACTTTGGTCTGAGGTTACCAACCTAAATCAAGCCATATAATGTTTTAGTACAAGAGGCTATTTTTATTACATGGTCTCATCTTTATGGAAACCCATGGAAGAATTTCAGTAACAGGAATAGTTGTACTGTGTGCCCTCTGCCGTCGCATGCACATTTATGAATTTGTTAGAATAATTCTCCCTGTATTTTAACTGTTCTAGAAGTTACAGACAAAGATTAGTAAATGTAAAGGATTTACTGGTGACCTCTTACTTTTTTATCTTTACTTTCTCATTGGTGCCTCTTTCTTGTTTTTAATTTATCTTGTAAAATGGTACCTTGCCTTAAATTACTGATTTCACAGTTTATGTCGACATTTTTCTCTTTTCTCAAGTCAGCTAATAGTTTCTGAGGGGATCAAGTTTTTCCCCACCCCATTTAGGTCATTTCCATAAATATTTAGTGAGTATCTTTATATGATAATAGCTATTATAGGCACTGCATATATAAAAATAAATGGGGCTCCTGTCTACCATGTAAATAGGAGGTCCAGGGTTCTATGCCCAGGGCCTCCTGGTGAGGGTAAGCTGGCCTAAGTGGGAATGCTGCCCTGAGCAGGAGTGCTGCCCTGCGTGGGAGTGCTGCTCCTCATGGGAAAGCTGCCCTGCACAGGAGTACCGGCCTATGTGGAGAGGTGACGCAGCAAGATGATGCACCAGGAGACACAGAGGTGAGAAAATAAGACATAGCAGAACAGGGGAGCTGAGGTTGCATAAGAGATTAATCACCTCTCTCCCACTCTGGAAGGTCCCAGGATCATTCCTGGAGCCACCTAATGAGAATACAAGCAGACACAGAAGAACACACAGCAAATGGACACAGAGAGCAGACAACGACAAGGAGGGATATGGGGAGGGAGAAATAAATAAAATAAATCTTAAAAAAAAAAAGATATTTGTCTTTCCCTCAAAGATATACTGTCTAGTAGAAAAAATGAATATATAAATAAGTACCTGAAATAAAGTGTTCCAAGTTTAATCATGGAAATATGTACACTGTACAGAGGTAGTACAGAGGAGGAAGAGATTAACTTAGGGTCATCAGGGAAAACTCCCTAGAAAGGTAAACTGTGTCCTTAATTTTGAAGGATGAAAGTAGTTTTGTGTTGATGTGGGCAGCAGACTTTTATGGCAGAAGGAACAAGGATTAAAAACATGGTGTGTTTAGGAAACTGCCAGGAGTGGTTGCTTCTGAGATTCCTAGCCAAAGAGTCTGTCATCTTAGGACCATAGTACAGATGTCCACATTGATGCTGTCTAATCAGTTAGTTTTGGACTAAGATCCATCATAAGGTAGATACTTCTGGACTTTTGATTTGGCTGAAGCTTAGAAGTGAGTCCTTAAAATATTTCTTCTCTGCTTTATTTTGTGCTTTAGCAAAGGTTGACTCACCCTAAAGTCATGCCTTCCATCATTCTGGGAAGCTTTCTGAGCCAAGCCCAGGTTTTGCTTAGGAATAAGTTATGCTTTGTGTTGTAACCATTGTCAGTAAGTACTATTTCTTGCCGTTTATGCACACAGTGGGATTGCAGCTACTGAAATATACTGGAAAGAAGAATTGAGATAAAACCCCCTGTGGACTTGCATTTTGGGGGGCTATTTCTGTCTCGTTAAAGGTGCTAAAGCTTTATTCTGTCGAATGAGATTTTGAGCTGACTTGTGCCAGAAATTTCTGAGATGCTAGATCTTGCTTTATAGAGCAAACTGTGTTAAGTCAATTATGTTCTCTCTGGGGAGTTTCTTTGGCAAGCTTTCTTTTAGACTTCTGGACATACCTGTAAAACAGTATGGCTTTTCAAATACTTGTAAGTAACATGTCAAAAGGTTGAATAAGGCACTAGTAGATGCCTGCATGCCCCCAAGAAGCTGTCACTTGTGTTTAGAACAGACAAGGAGTTAGATCTTTTGGATTATTCTTGAATTTCCTTTCATTTCCATGAACAAATTTCTTAGACACCTTCCTTACCTCTACATCTATACAATGGAGATGTAATTACACGATCTACAGATCTGATCCATAACGCCAGTGTAGCTTTCTGCACCTGCATGGAGCCCCAGACTTTTTGCACAGTTGGCTTTGTTTCTGTCACCTCAGAGTTAGAATCTTGGTGGGGCTTAGAACATATAAGGTAAAGAGTATTGACTATGGACAAAGTTTTTTTTGATGGAACAGCAGAAAAGGTGGTGATAATTTAAAAAAAATTTTTTTTTAAGATTTATTTATCTATCTCCCCCCACTTGCCACTCGCTCGCTGTCTGCTCTGTGTGTCCATTCACTATGCGTTCTTCTGTGTCTGCTTGTCTCCCTTTGTTGCATCATCTTGCTGCACCAGCTCTCTGCATGCGCCGGCTGTCAGCTCTCTGCCGGCGCGGGCCAGCTTGCCTTCACAAGGAGGTCCTGGGACATGAACCCAGGGCTTCCCATGTGGTAGACGGGAGCCCAGTCAGGTGAGCCACATCTGCTCCCCCATTTTAAAAACTTCTTATTATAGGATACGATACAGGGAAGTGGACTTGGCCCAATGGATAGGGCGTCCGCCTACCACACGAGAGGTCTGCGGTTCAAACCCTGGACCTCCTTGACCCATGTGGAGCTGAGCTGGCCCATGCGCAGTGCTGATGTGCGCAAGGAGTGCCATGCCACACAGGGGTGTTCCCCGCTTAGGGGAGCCCCACGCGCAAGGAAAGCACCCCATAAGGAGAGCCGCCCAGCGCGAAAGAAAGTGCAGCCTGCCCAAGAATGGCGCCGCACACATGGAGAGATGACACAACAAGACGATATAACAAAAAAAACACAGATTCCTGGTGCCGCTGATAAGGATAGAAGTGGTCACAGAAGAACACACAACGAATGGACACAGAGAGTTGACAACTGGGGGTGGGGGGGAGGGAGAGAAATAAATCTTTTTAAAAAAAGGATACTATACATACAGAAAAGCATACATATCATAGTTGTACAGGTTGATATAATTGTTACAAATTAAGCATACTTGTTTAATTAAAGAGTGGTTTTTTACTTTTATCACTTTTGTTCTTTTATTCTCTCTTAACTCTTATTAAGCTCAATTTTTCCCTGTACATTTAATAGTGACAGTGACAGGGCTAGAGCACTACAAATAAATTAGGCAGGGGTAATGATCATTTTTTCCCTGATTTCTATTTTGTTTATTAAGGGACAGTTTTCATTGTTGAGAAAAAAGAATGAAGGGAAAAATTAAGAGATAAAGAATTGGGTCAAAGATAAGAGATTCAAAGGTGTTTGCTCTGTTTTTTGAACTAGATAATTTGGGTCTGGGAACCAGCACAGGTAAGCTATGCCTGAAAAAGAACTAGATGTTAAAGTGAAAAAGGAGTCCCTACCAAGAGTTGTAGTTTTTCTGCCTTGATCTTGAACTATCTGGTTGTTGGGGACAAAACCGACAGCATGGCCTTCCCACTCCTGGCAGTACTTAGGTCCAGCTTGGATATGGAATCCCAGAAGTTCTGCATTGCCATGTTTATAACTTTGTCTTTGGTGTTAAGGTAAGTGCCAGATTGTACCAGGTCATGTTTTTGTCTTTATATAACCCATTTTTTCCCTAAGCATTTTCTTCTCTTTCTTCTGCTAGCTGCCAGTGAGGTAGAGTTGCCTCTGTTGATAAAGAACAGATACAGAAGTTCATATCCAAACCTGAATAACCATTTTTAACTTGAAACACTTTTCTTAGGGGTTGATGCACCAGAATCCTTCCCTTATTTGGTGCCTTACTTAAATCTGAAGCTCACATGAGGTTGCCAGAGCTCCCTACATGCTAGCTATTTGCTTTTTGGTGCCCATCACAGAGTAGTTTGTGAAATCTCTGTGACCACATCTGTTTTAAAATGAAGCATCATTCTCCTTTGAGTTTTAGATCAGTACTTGCTCCTCCTTTCCTGAGAGATTAAGGGGTTTTCCTGTGCTGTGGTAGGTGGGTAGGCAGAAGGATATGTTTTCAGATATTTTTTCTGGATTCTGCACAGTCCCTTGATGGTAGTATGTGGGTGCATATATGTTCTTTGACTCTTGAAGAACTCTTTTTCCTTATTAATCAGGCAGATTCTGATATATCTAGAAAAATGTTAGGGCTTTTATTCGTTTGTTGCTTTTGCTTTATTGCCATGGAAAGCAAGCTGGTTTTATTCACTTTTCTAACTTTTATCTTTTTCTCTCTTCTTATTGGCATTATCCTGGGGTATAGTTGTTAAGTATTTCCACCGACTTGTTTCTGTACTGTAGTATTTGGGTGTACTTTTTGCACTGAAAGTATCCATTCCCTTAATCTGCAAGCAAGACGTCTTGATTGCTTTGGTCTAGTGGTCTCTCAGTGAATGGTAGTTGGAACTACTGGTGGGTTTTTGTTTGGGGTTGCTTTAGCTTTTGGTCTTTATAAACAGCCCCAGTGTCTGTCTTTCTTGATTGTGCTGAAAAGATTGCTTTTTTTAAAGGTGAAGGATTAAGAGCTCAGACTCTGGAGGCAGACTGCCTGGGTTCAAATTCTTATTTCATCCCTAACTAGCTGAGTGATGACCTTGGGCAAGTTACTTAACCTCTCTCTGCTTAGTTTCCACATCTGTAACATGGAAATAATAATAGTACCTATCTCATAGGATTGTCAAAAGATTAACTGAAGTTAATAGACATATAGTGCTTAGAATAATGCCTTAGACCTAAAGTGCTTAGAATAACGCCTTATACATAAAAGGTTCTTATACATAAAACATAAAACATAAAACATAAAAAAGGTTCTTATACATAAAAGTTTTGTCTTATACATAAAACATAAAAAAGGTTCTTATACATAAAAGTTTTGACCATTATTATTATTATTAAGGTGGTGGTTGAGTATGGCACGTTTTGTTCAACTGGAAAACTTGAGACTTCAATATCTGAGTAGCATGGGGTACTTACAACTCCTAAAGTATGGTAGTAGCTCTGTAAATTCAATTTGTCCATTGTGTGGTTGCCCACAAGCTTCTGAAAGTAGTAGTCCAATAGTTAAAATCAGGTGTTAGACCACACTGCCTTCTATATGAATTATATAGCTGGTCAGAATAGTAAAATAACTGGGTAGGTTCTTCCAATCCAATCCAATCCTTTGTTCTCACTGGCCCTGTTTGTGCTTCAGAATGTCTTTTGCTCTTACCATCTGGCAAGTCAGAAATTGCAAAAGTAAGGATATTGTATAATCTTTGGAGGCAACTTTCTCCCTTCCTTTTATCTGTCCATCTACCCATCCATCATTTACTGATAATTATTCTGTCCTGGGATATAGAAATGAACCCTTCGCAAAAGGAGGGGACAGTCTAGAGTTGTGCTGACCAGTATGGTGGCCACTAAATATATGTGACTATTTAAATTAATTAAATAAAATAAATTGGCTCCTCATTCATACTAACCACCTTTCAAGTGTTAAATAGCCATATGAAGCTAGTGGCTACTGTATTGAACAGAGCAGATATAGAACATTTCCATCATTGTGAAAGGTTTTATTGAACAGATCTGGTCTAAAGTCAGACATTTGTATATAATGAAGATGCACTGTGATATGCAATGTAACAGAAGCATAGGAAGTATTCCCAGAGCGTGGAGGATAAGGGGTCAGGCTCAGCTGGAGGTAGGGGGTTGGGGGAAGTTTATGCAAGGAAAAGTGGTACTTTGTTAGCTAAAGGAGTTCATGAAAAGGCATTTTAGGCAGAGAGAGTGCAGAATAGAGAATGTAGTGAATTTAGGATAATATGAGTAATTCTTTATTGCTGAAGTATAAACTGTATCGGCAAAGGCGGAGGCATGAGGAACAGCCCAAGACTAGACTGGAAAGGCTATTCGTTCACCAAGTATTTATCGGTCACCTACTATGAGCTCACTGTCAGAGATAATGTGGGGGACAAAATGCACAAAATCCTTGCCCCCATGGAGTAAAAGCAGATATGTATATTCCATAAGGGCAAATTAGAGCAGTGTTTCTCAAACTTAATGCACAGTAAAATCACCTGGGGAGTGTAGAAAAATCCCAGTGCTGGATTGCACCCCATGCCAGTCAAATTAGATTTGGGGGTAGAAGTTAGGCATCAGTATTTTTAAAAGATTCCCAGGCAATTCCATTGTGCTGTGAAGTTTGGGAACCACTGGGCTAAGTAGTAAGTGCAAAGGCCCCATGGTGGGAACATGTTTGTCACGTCTAAGAAACGGGAGGAGGCAGGAATGGAGTAAGATTACAGAGACCTTTTATAGGCCATTGTATGGATTTTGGCTTCTCTGCTGATGTTAACTGAGGTCTCTTCTTGCCCATTCACTTGGGCTGGAATGAAACAGGTATAGCTGCCCCTAGGCAGGGTCAGAATCCCTAAATACTGACTAAGCTCTGTTTTCCTTTGAATACCTATTGTCTGGGTTTTGCCAAATTGTCCTCCAAAGAGAAATGGATTTTAAATCTCACAAACAGTGACGAATGGTCTGTTTTCTTATAACCTTAGTACTGTTGTGTCCACACAATGGACAAATGTGGTGCATGTGTTGGGGATGAGTTTTTTGTTTCTATTACCTGGATAACCTGTTTAATCACTGCCAAATATTTATGCTTTAATAAATTCTTCACTAGTCACTTATTGAATGTATACTAAATTCCAAACCCCATCGTAGGCCACTTAAGAATATTACTGAAAGGAAATAAAGTAAGATTATCCAAATTATCTCTAAAAAATGAAACCAATGTTTTATTTAGTTTGAGCCGTTTTTCAAAGACTCATACTGGGTTCTGGGCCACTGCTGTCCTCTGTAAATTAAGTTACTTGAACTAGAACCATGAGGACTTGGGGGCAGGTCTTATGATTATCTAGGTGTAGAATAATTATTTCCTTCCTCTGTCTTTCTTCTTCTCTGTCTCCATTGCCATGGGATGATTGTAATAGAATAGCCTCTTTTTTTTTTTTTTTAAGGTTTATTTAATTTATTAATCCTCTCCCCCATCTTGTTTTGCACTCATTGTGTCTGTTCATTGTATGCTGTCTGCATCTGCTCATTTTAGGAAGCACTAGGAACTGAACCCAGGACCTGCCATGTGGGAGGGAGGTGCCTAATCGCTTGTGCCACATCCTCTCCCTGCTTGTTATGTCTCATTGTGTTTCCTCATTGTGTCTCCTGTCACATCATCTGGTTGTGTCAGCTTGCTGCACCATCCTGTCATGTTAGCTTGTCACGTCAGCTCACTGTCTTGCTTGTCCTCTTTAGGAGGCTCTGGAAACCAAATCCCATGTGGTAGGCGGGCACCCAACTGCTTGAGCTATATCCTCTTCTGGCAGTAGCCTCTTAACTGGCCTCCTGGCTTTCTCTGTGCACCTCACCTCCCCCATCCTCCAGCCCCCAGCCCCCTAAATTTTCTAAACAGTAATCAGCAAGGCCTTTTAAAAATACAGGTTTCTCAGAGTGTATGTAGCTCAGTGGTTTAGCGCCTGCTTTGTATGCACAAGGTCCCAGGTTCAATCCCCTACTTCCTAAGAAAAAACAAAACAGAAACCAGGTTTGTTCATATCACTGCCCTGTTCAAAAATCTTCGATGGTTTTGATTAAGATCAAACTCTTTAACAAGGACTTGACCCTGCCTACTTCTCCAGCCTTCCGCCTATAGAATCAGTCAGTTAGCTGTGACATTCCCTCTGCTTATGACACACATTAAGGTAGGACCTCCTACTCCCTCCAATACTATCGTGATTAATTTACTCAACCTTAAGGTTTCAACTTAAGGATCTCTTCCTCAGAGAGGATTTTTCTGATGCCCCTGCTATGTATTTCCATAGCATCCTATACTTCTCCAATCATGGTACTTTTGAATTGTTTGTGTTACCCAGAGAGCAGGACTTATCTCTACCTTGTTCCCTCTTCCTGTACAGTGTACTACTGCATATAGAAGATACCTAGTGTAAAAAACAAAGATTAGTTTAGTTTTCACATAAAGGAAGAAAATATTGATTAACGTAACCTGGCAGCCTACTGCCTCAGTCTCCCACTCCCAGGTTAAACAGCAACAAAGGAAACCAGCTTAAGCCAGTCCTATAAGCAATAAAAAAGATGCCCAGGAAAGCGCTAATTCAATACCAATTCAGCACTAAATTCCATTCCTTATTTGACAAAGGGGAGCAGGTAAAAACTAAAATGGTTGGAATGTGATGGGGGAAGCAGTTAATTACAAACTTTTGTGCGGGAAAGTTAGATCTTCTCGGATAGGCTGTAACTTCTGAAGTATCCAATCTATGGAGAAATAGAAGGGCTTGTGTGCTAGGCTTAGGGGTATAAATTGTGTCATTTTTCTTTGTTCGGTGCGCCGGCCATGTTTTCTAGTTATGTGCCCCTTCTTGCAAGATTGAGAATAAATTCTTTTCTTCTCCACAATTGGGTGAGCCTTATTTTCTTCCAGAAGAAAATTTCTTTCTAACACCCAGTAAGTTTTATTTTTTGAATGAATAAATGAATGGACAGAGTGTGAGGAGAATTTTAATACCCTTCTCACTCTCTTGTCTACCCATTCATACGTAAGATGTCTTTGAGTTTCTGTACGTGCTCTAGGAGAACTATTTTTTGATTGTCCATCTGATCACAGAGTAGAAACTTCAGCCATTTCCTCTTATCTCTCGCTTTTGGGCACTGCAGACAAGGGTGCCCCAGTTCCCCTGCTATTTGGGTAGATAGGCATTAGATTTCCCAGGCCATAAGAGAGATGAGTCAGAAAGAAGAGTCATTCAAAAAGTAACCCAGTCTGAGCAACAGTGTTGCCCTTTGGCCGAACTTTCTCTCTCTGAATACCTTGAGATGCTAAACTGGTGATACTTTGGAGCTGGTTGCTACATATTGTCAGACCACAGCACAGGTACACATAAATCTTAATCTGGCACATTCCCTTGACTCAGGATGTTTTGGGAAATCCCCAGGAACCCTCTGGCCTAAGCGAATTTTTTATTGGGCTCGGGTATATTCTCTTTTCACCCTATCAAAACCTAGAGCGTGCCACTTGTATTTTTCTGTAATCTTTGGGGCTTTCCAGTTCAAAAGCTTTGGGGGAATTGGATGTGACTCAACAAACAGAGCATCTGCCTACCATATATGAGGTCCAAGGGTTCGATACCCAGGACCTCCTGGCTCGTGTGGTGAGCTGGCCCATGCTCAGTGCTGCTGCTTGCAAGGAGTGCTGGCCCATGCAGGGATGCCCCCGCGTAAGGGTGCCCCCCCTCCCCCCCTCGTGCAAGGAGTGGCCCCTGTGCAAGGAGAGCCATCCTGGTGAAACCGCAGCCCGTCCAGGAGTGGTGCCACACAGACAGAGAGCTGACGCAGCAAGATGATGCAACAAAAAGAGACACAGATCCCCAGTGCCGCCTGATGAGAATATAAGCAGACACAAAAGAATGGACACAGAGAGCAGACAATGGGGGTGGGGGTGGGGGTGGGGGTGGGGGGGAGGGAATGAATAAATCTTTAAAAAAAAAAGCTTTGGAACATTGGGGTGTGGGGTTTTTGTTTGTTTTCACCCATTTAGCAATAACTCCCATTTTCCTCATTCTTTGGCCCCTGGTAACTTGTAATTTACTTTCTTTACATTTGGTTTTTATTGTGCTATAAAATGGGATGGTGGGGAAACGGACTTTGGCCCAGTGGTTAGGGCGTCCGTCTACCACATGGGAGGCCCGCGGTTCAAGCCCCGGGCCTCCTTGACCCGTGTGGAGCTGGCCACGCGCAGTGCTGATGCGCGCAAGGAGTGCCGCGCCACGCAGGGCGTCCCCCGCGTAGGGGAGCCCCACGCGCAAGGAGTGCACCCGTAAGTAGAGCCGCCCAGCGCGAAAGAAAGTGCAGCCGGCCCAGGAATGGCGCCGCCCACACTTCCCGTGCCGCTGACGACAACAGAAGCGGACCAAGAAACAAGAAACAAGACGCAGCAAAAAGACACAGAAAACAGACAACTGGGGGAGGGGAGGGGAATTAAATAAATAAAAAAAATAAATCTTTAAAAAAAAAAAAATGGGATGGTGCTTGCCAGAAGCTAGAAAGAAAGGTTAGATTTATTTAGAATCATACATTGGTGGGATTTTAGCATTGAAAGGAACATGGTGGATTGGTGATTCTCCTGGGGTAGTGGGAGGTTGGTGGATATCAATATTCTGAGGGATTATTTTAAACCACCCTCCTGTTCACCTCTTAAGTCTATGATAATCATTGCTGTTTTTAATACATGGATGTGGTAGCCCTCAAGTATTTTGCTGGTAGAAAAATGTTTGACACACCAGTGTTATAGATGATTTAGCCCAGGGATAAGCAGACTTTTTCTGTAAAGGGCCAGATAGTAAATATTTTAGGCTTTTGGACCTGCTGCAGCACCTTAACTGCCATTGTGGTGGAGAGTAGCCATAGACACTGAAATTTATGGACACTGAAATTTAAATTTTAAATTTTCACATGCTACAAAATAGTCTTGTTTTAACTTTTTTCTCAATCATTGAAAAATGTAAAGGGAAGTGGATTTGGCCTAACAGATAAGGCATCCACCTACCACATGGGAGGTCCAAGGTTCAAACCCAGGGCCTCCTGACCCGTGTGATGAGCTGGCCCACGCACAAGGAGTGCGCCCCATAAGGAGAGCTGCCCAGTGCAAAAGAAAGTGCAGCCTGCCCAGGAATGACGCCGCACACAAGGAGAGCTGATGCAGCAAGATGACGCAACAAAAAGAGACACAGATTCCAGGTGCCCCTGCCTACAAGCAGACACAGAAGAACACACAGCGAATGGACATGGAAAGCACATAACTGGGGGGGAGGGGAGAGGAAACAAAAAAGTGAAAACCATTCCTAGCTCATGGGCCTTATGCAAACAGGTAACAGACTAGATTTGACCTGTGGGCCATAGTTTGCCTATACCTGATCTAGCCCATTGGTTGGTTCCCAAATCTGGCTGTCTTTCAGAATTACCCGGAGAACTTTAAAAAATGCTGACTCCCAGACTTCCCTCCCAATCACACTCTCACCCCAGAGATTCTGGGCAATCTATTTTTTTTTTTTTTTACAAAATCTCCTCAGGTGATATACCACACACTCAAGAGTTATGGAATCACTGATACTGACCTCACTCAACATTCTTTTTATAGTTGAAGAAACAGCATTAGAAAGTTGATGTACTTTCCTGTAGTGATATAGGAAATGAATGGCCAAACTAAAATTGTTCATGCCATCCTATTCAATTCCCTTTCCCCAATAAACAAACCATCAACATATACACAAAATACAAAATACTCAAAAATTCTTTACACCAGGAAGTTTTCATCTCCCTGGTATTGATTTCCTTTCTTAAGAGCCAGCCGAGAGGTACTTGGAGCTGAGCTGTCCCTCTGCTTGCCGGCTGGGTTTTCTGGAGCTGACTGCTGATTTGACACTTTGCCCATTTTCCCTCTCGTCTGCTGGTTTTAAGTAGAAGATATAATGAAGTAATAGCAAGTGAATTCTTTAAAATCAGACTTTGTTGAAGCAGCACTAACCTGCAGTGTGAGGGTGAGAGCTGTTGTTTCAAGGGGTACCTTAGTTGGAAGAGGTTGTTTTAAAAGCCATGTTTTACACTTAAGTTCACATGGCTCAGTTCCAGCTATCTAAATGGAAAAGCTCTACATGGAATGTGTGCTTAATTATAGCCAATTGAACTGTCGTCCCACCCAGAACAGTTCAGGAGTGGAGAAACCTAAAGGTGACAAGTGATCTCTCTCCCTGATCTACCTCAGCCTCAGTGTGGCTTTTTGGTCCAAAAAAGGGATTTGAGGATTGGTTTTGATTTGCTCTGTCTTCCTCTAGGACATTTGGGTCATGCTGTTTGGCTTGTCTGTACTTCTTTATACCTGGAAAGAAGAATGCTGAATGTGCTAATTAATAACTTTTATCCTGAATAAATGATTATTGCATTATTGATAGGTTTAGATAGGTTTACACATTTTGCATGCCAGGCCTGCCTTCCTCACTTTCTTTGTCACCTCCTGAGACCTCACCTCCACCGGAGGCTTTCCCTTGCCTGAGGAATATTGACAGTAAGGGAAACAGAGTGCCTCCTAGCACCTTCATAGCCTGTAGTATAAATGGGAAATTAGCAAATTGGTACATTATTTATCTTTCGTTCTTGAACTACAGACTCCTTGGGATTAGGGACCCTGTCTTGATGGTTTCTTTTTTGTTGTGCCTAGCCTAGCAAGCACAGAGATGAAGGTGCTCATTTTTCCCTTTCTGACATGTGTGGATGACCTTAACCTCTGTACTTAATATCCCAATAATGATAATATGGACTTTTATTGAATGCTGTGAAGTCCTGGAAATTTTATTTACAGGTATTCTTGGAATTTGGTCTCAACCTACATTGTCTCATATCTTAAAGGATAGAGCACCCTTCTTTTAAAGCACAACAGAGTTTTGTTTTCTTTTAAATACCTAGTATATTAAAATAGAGATATTTCAGGCAGATAAATTAGAGAATGATAATTTACACTTCCTCGATCACTTTAAAATTGCACCTCAGAATTTCTTCTAATACTGAGTAAATGATTCATTTAATGGTTGTTCAGTTTTCTACACAACCATTTAAAGGCCTAAAGAAGGAACAACTCTTTAGGAATTGGAAATGGGGCATATTTCAGAACCCCTCCTTTTGTGTTGTATTGCTCCCTCTGAGCAATTTCTCTCTCCTTCCTTGCTCTCCATTCACAAAGCACTTAGACATAATTTTGAATGATAATTTTCAGGGCTTGTATAAAGCATTTATTCCTCAAAATGTTTTAGTTTATATTATTTCATTTTATTCTTTCAGCACTGAATTAGGTAATATCAGTGGTTGAAATTTCATTTTACAGTTGAGGAACGACTCAAAACATTTTAGTGACTTGTTCATAATTCCACAGTTAGTGGCAAAATAGACTTTATTATGTGTCCAGAGACTTACTCTTCTGATTAAAAAGAGGTAATTAAAGAGACAATTAGGGGACGTGGATGTGGCTCAAATGATAAGGCCTCTGCCTACCATATGGAAGGACCGGGTTCAATCCCTGGGGTCTCCTGGTGAAAAAGAAGAAGAGAAAGCATGCCTTTGTGGCTAGCCAGTGCCCACGTGGCGAGCCGAGTGCCCATGTGGTGAGCTGAGTGTTCAGAGGGCAAGCCAAGTGCCCATGTGGTAAGCTGAGTGCCCACACTAGTGCCTGCATGGCGAACCATGTGCCTGTGCGAGTCCCCGCGTGATGAGCCAAGTGCTTGCGTGGCAAGCCAAGTGCCTGCATGGCGAGCCCAGTGCCCACGTGAGTGCCTGTGTGGTGAACTGAGGGCCCATGCAAGTGCCCGTGTGGTAAGCCATTGCCCTTGCTGCGAACTTGTGCCCTCGTAGAAAACTGAGTGCCCACATGGTGAGCCAGTACCTGCACAAGTGAGTCATGCAACAAGAGAGAGGAAGGGGGAGTCAAGGTGAAGCAAGGAAGAGAAGAGTTAAGGTGGAGTGCATCAGAAACCAGGAACTGAAGTGGTGCAGGTGACAGGAAACCTCTCTCCACATTAGAGGTCCCCAGGATTGAATCCCTGTGAATCCTAGACGAGAAAGACAAGAAGACAAAAAGAGAAATAGATACAGAAGATCACACAGTGAATGGACACAGACAACAAAAACAGCTGGGCGGGGGAAGGGGCCAGGGAGGAGAAAAAATGAATTCCCTTAAAAAAGAGAGAGAGACAATTAGTGTCTCTTTGGGTAATTGTTTTTGGATAGTAAAAAGGGCTCAAGAGTCCAAAGTGAATTGGTTTTGGACTTAAATTTAACAGGAGAGCCAGAAATCCTTTCAGGATTCCAGACTGTTTCTTTTGAACCATATGTAAATGTGCAAGGGAAAGCTGGAAGCAGAAGTCTCTCAATTTGAGGAGTAGTATTTCTTCACCTGAGCTAGACCATCTGGGTGTATTGTTAAGGATCAAAAAGTTGCAGAAATGATAATCAGTCCATGGTGATATGTTGGAGAAGAGGGAAGCTGAGACTAAGGTTTTCCTCCTCTGGGCTTGGTATCAGATGAAGAGTTCTTAAAAGGTTCTGCCTCAGTGCTGGCTGACATAATATTTGTCAGGTGTGAATGTTGCTTAGGCTCCATTTGATCATCAACACTTAAATCCCTCCCTCCCTCTCTATATAACATACTTTCCCTCTAGGATACATCTTCATTTTTAGCTCTTTTCTTAATTGAAGCATTGTTTTTGATGACAAAGGGAAACGATGTTTGGGGTGATTGATACTTTTAGTCTAAAAATAAAAGCAGTGGTTCTCAGTAACCAAGACTGGGGAGATTGTGTATATAGTTTGAAAAATTCCCTAAGATTCTTTCCCCCTTCCCCTCCTTGAAAAGCAATACATTGAGATATGCTTTCTACTAGATACAGTTAAAATATAGTAGTGATAAGTGTGAATTCAGGTAATTAGGTTTCATCTACCATCCTAATGCAGGGATTGTTGGAGAGTATATATAGAACCACAATATTCAGAAACCTTTTGGAACTCTTGTTTTTACTCCAAGAGGCACTGTTCATCAAATAGTATGAGTGTCCTATGCAGTCAGGAGGAAAACTTCATAGTAAAACTGACCTGCTTTTTAGTTGCTCTTATTCCCTCATCACCCCTTCATTGAATCATCTCACCAGTCCTCTTCCTGAGATACATGTAGTAGAGGGGAAGGACAACTGTATTTGGTATCAGATGACTAGGTTCAAATTCTAGCTCTGCTCTTTACTGGTTTAAATCTCTTTAAATTTCTGACTGCCTTGAGTATTAGGCTTGAATGAGATGGGTTAGTATTATTCTGTTCCTACCAAAATTTTTGTGTTTTTTTTGAGGTACCAGGGGCTGGGAAATGAAACCAGGACCTTGTACGTGGGAAGCCGGTGCTCAGCGACGTCAGCTTCCCTGAGTTGATTTTTTGTTTGTTTTGCTTGTTGTTTGTTTGTTTTTTCAGGAAGCTCTGGAAACAACCCAGGAACTCCCATGTGGGAGGTGGGCACTCAACTGCTTGAGCCACATATGCTCCTCTAAAGTACTTTTTTCTCACCACACCCCCTCCCCTGCTGTTTTTGCTGTGTGATCTTTTGTGTCTATTTCTCTCTTCATTTTCTCTTCTCGTTTTCTCTTTCTAGGATTCACTAGGATTCTGATGTGGAGAGAGGTTCCCTGTCAATTGTACCACCTCAGCTCGTGGTTTCTGTTGCATCTCACCTTGATTCTCCCCTTCATCTCTCTTTTGTTGCGTCTTCATCTCTCTTTTGTTGTGTCATCATCTCACTGTGTGACTCACCACGCGGGCATTTGGCTCACAGCATGGGCACTGCCTTGCCGCGTGGGCACACCTTCAGGAGGCCCCAGGGATTGAACCCGGGTCTTCCCATATGCTAGGCAGAAGCCCAGTCACTTGAACCACATCCACTTCCCCAAAGTATTTTTTATGTATAAATAAAAGCTGTAAAGGACTCCTCTTGGCTATGAGTGAGTTAACCCGTTTATGATTGATAGCTATAGGAAGAGGGGTAACAGTTAAAATAGAAATAAGGAGAGAATATATATTTTTTTACTTTGAAATAATTCCATACCTCCAGAAAAATCATAAAAAAATAATGCAAAGAACTCCTGTATATCTTTACTCAGAATCCAGAGTTGTTAGCATTTTACCACTTGCATTATCATTCATAGAGAGAATGTTAACAATTGAATGCCTATGATATATTAGGCATGTTTTACATGCTTTATCTCATTTAATCATTGGCCAACAACACACTTAACGTATCTACTGTTACCTCCATTGTGTAAAAAGAAAACTAGGAGTTAGGGAGTTTAGACTCGTTTCCTGAGATCCCACTGCAGGCGAGTGGCAGAGGTAGAACTTAAATGCAAGTACAGAAAAGTCCATGTTTTTCACAACTTTCCTTCACTAGTAGATCTGGAGACCTGTATCTAGCCTAGGCTTTGCCATTCCCAACAGTCTAACTATTGGCAATTTATTTTGCAGTAGTTTCTCACCTTTTTCTTCTGTACAGGAATCCAATATTCCTGACTTTAACACTCCTCACTGTAGAGACAAGTTATATAGTAAACTGTCCTGAGCTTTTTAACTATATAAATCAATGTTTGATAAAGAATTGCTGGTTAAATATGATTTAAGGCAAAATTAAAGAATGATTTGGGGAAACGGACTTGGCCCAGTGGTTAGGGCGTCCGTCTACCACATGGGAGGTCCGCGGGTCAAACCCCGGGCCTCCTTGACCCGTGTGCAGCTGGCCCATGCGCAGTGCTGATGCGCGCAAGGAGTGCCCTGCCACGCAGGGGTGTCCCCCGCGTAGGGGAGCCCCACGCGCAAGGAGTGCGCCCCGTAAGGAGAGCCACCCAGCGCGAAAGAAAGTGCAGCCTGCCCAGGAATGGCGCCGCCCACACTTCCCGTGCCGCTGATGATGACAACAGAAGCGGACAAGAAACAAGACGCAGCAAAAAGACACAGAGAACAGACAACGGGGGGGGGGGGAATTATTTGCTGTTGAAGTCATTGGTGAGGTGAAAATATTCTCCTTTTCCCCTATCTAGCTTCCATATGAAACAGGTGGAAGTGCTGTAGTTTGATTGGTGTTCTGTTTTGCAAGAGTTTTTGTTATTGTTTTTCCTGGGGAAAAGTATTCAAGGGTGCTAGACTGTTCTTTGCTCTTACCACCCTCCTGGGATCAAGATTCTTGACCTCTCTTTCTGGCTGGCTACAGGGCCCTGAGCATGTTGCTTCTTGCAGACCATGAAAAACAACAACAGGGTTTGAACTTCAGATTGTCTACGGTTAATTTGGAGTTGAATTTTTGTCTTCCCTTCCTTGTATTGCTCAGAGGGATCCCTCCCCTCAGTTTTTGTAGAAATAGGTTTTCTAGAATCTTCAACGGAGATTGTAAATTGGTAGCTCATAAGCCAGATGTGGCTGGCAAACTTTTTTTTTCTTGCCTAATAGTTTAAAAAAAAAATTGTATTACCAGTCAACATATAAAAGCCAGAGGATTTCACATAAAAACCCAGATTCTAGTTTCCAGCTTTTCTTTAAGGGCAGGGGGAAAGGAACAAATGATTAATACTGGGTCCACATAAAGCCTTTTTTTTTAGGAGGTACCGGGGATTTAACCTGGGACCTCATGTGGGAGGCAGGCACTCAACCACTGAATTATATCCACTCCCTCACATAGAGCATTTGACTAAAACTGGAATGGAGTAGCTATAGGTTGCTGCTGTCCCCACCTGCCTACTTCATATCTACCCCTGTAGACATCTGAATTTTCACCTCCAGACCTAGAACTTCCGTTACAAAAGCTAAAGGAGTACAGTTTGATGAACTTGTTAATTGGTGGGTTACCTTACCCTCGTTACAAAGAAGAGTCCTACATTCCTGGATAGGCAGAAAAATAGCTCATAAATAAGACCAGGGACTTCTTTAAAATCAGTATTATCCCTGCTTCTGTCTGCATTTCATCTCCATCATTATGGGGCCAGAGAGCTGAAGGCATCTATTGTACCCTGCTCTTTGTTTTAGTTCTGATTCACAGCTTCATTCCCTGCACACAGGCATCACTGCCGGCAGAGGGTGCTGTCTGCTCACTGAGCCTTCTGTCAACTTGGCTTAGCTGAGTAGCAGCTGCTGGGCATGTGCCCTGGGTCTGTGAGAGTTTGGGCATGTCCATTTGGTTCCCATCCCTAGTGCCCACCCCTTAGACCCTGGCCAGGTTATTGTGTCACTGGGGATTCTGTTCAGTAACAGGAAACTGGGGAAAGTTTAATTGTTTTCTCCTCTCTCTTTTTCCCATGCAGCTGAACAAAAGGTTCATCCTCAGTTTTCTCCATGCCCATGGGAAGCTGTTTACCCGGATTGGGTAAGTGTGCAGGATGTTTATTTTATTTTCCTACATTACAAGTCATTTTGGAATTTAATATTGTTAGCAACTAGACTGTGTTTGTAACTGAGGGCACAGGGTGTGAATTCTTAGAGGCCTCCACCTTCTCTTCTCTTTCCTTCATTTCCCCCTAACTGTGCTCATGAAGTTTAGGAAATACTACTCTCCATTTCTCTGTCTCCTCATTCTCTCCCCTCACTAAACCACCTCAATCCCTCTGGGTTTCTCTTTCCCCTGCCTTCCTACTCAATCCTCTTCAAGGCAGTCATGCTGAATCCCTGGGTAAGCTGTCACAGTTCCTTCTGGGAAGAATCCTGTTGACAAATTTTCCCTCAAAGAGAAGAGTAACATTTTCTTTTTTCCACATCCTTTTTGACCCTTACTCCTTCCTTTGTGCTCAGTTTCCTGCACTGTCATTGCAGATCTCAGTAATTACCTTGACTATTCTAAGGTTTCACCACCCACCATGGGTTTTCTTAGATGTAGATTTCAAGGAAGGTGATCACCCCTTCAGTCCCTAGAAAGAGGTTGAGTTTTGAGCATTCCTTTGGTGGATCAGAATTCCTCCATGTGTAAAACTAGTGATCCCAAAGCCTGACTTAATGCCTCCGAACTAGAATAGATGTGTGCTGAGCACATTTTTAATACAGGGTTTCCCCTGGGTACACAGTGGAATCAGAAAGAGCATGAGGGGAGGTGTGTTGTCAGACAGCTCTTATTCTGGATTTTCTGAGTTGGAGGTATTAATGTGAGCTATCCTTTGATAATTTGATAATTTGATAATTTGGTTTGGATCATAAATCCCCCACTTGTTGTCACTATTTCCCTTTCTTTTTCTGTCGTAACCTTGTGAAGTTCATTTGTAATGGTCTAGAAGGTGTCCTTAGTTGACATAGTTCTAATGTCAATTTTCACATACTTTTGTACTTAAATTTTTGAGAAGCAGAAAGGCTTTGCATTGCTTGAAGAAACAGTGTTTCATGGATGGTTAACTAGAAAGAGTGTTTATTACATACTCATTTGGCATCAGCCTGCACAAGGGTGACAGTGATAGCCATCACAAGGGTGGTTTTGATTTTGAAATGACCTGAGAAAATTGAAGAAGCGCCAGTAGAATTCATCTCTTTCAGCAGAAATTAGTGTAAAGTAATTCACTTGGGAAAAATCAACTTGATGTATCTGTAGCTCCCACTCTCTCTCCCTTAATTTATGCTCTACTTTGGCAGGGATTTTTATTTGTTGTGCTCACTATTGTACCCTCAGGGCTTGGTGCCTAGTAGGTGCTCAGTAAGTAGTTGTTGTATGAATGAGTGATCATTACAAAAAATAGGTGGATTGCAAAAGACCAGTGAGAAGAATCTAGTATTCCAGTAGGTTATAGTAAACCCCAAGCCAATCACTAGTGAGTAAAGTAATTGCAGTCACAAGGTGGGCAAGATGATATTAATATCATCTTATAAAATAACACGTCATGCATTGCAGGAAATAGCTACTGTGCTGTACTTGAAGTGGCAGTTGATGATATATATCACTCCTTATCTATTATCTTTTTGATTCTCATTTTTTTTTCATCTTTTTTTCTCTTACTACCTTTTCAGTTAATATTTTCTCTCCTTTTTTTTTTTTCCTTTTCATATGTTTGTTCTTTAAATTTTTCTAAAACACGTTGAAGTCAGGATTTCTCAACCTTGGTACCATTAACATTTAAATATATATAAATTTTTTAAAAATTAATTTTTTCATCCCTCCCCCCTTGCAGCTTTTTGCGTGCTGTCTGTCCTCTGTGTCCATCTGCTGTGCGTTCTTCTGTGTCTGTATTTTTTATTTTAATTTATTCCCCTACCCCACTTGCAGCTTGCTTGCTGTCTGCTCTCTGTGTCAGTTTGCTGTGTGCTCTTCTGCGTTTTTTTTTTTTTCCTTGTCTCCCTTTTTGTTGCATCACCTTGCTGAGTTGGCTCTCTGCGGTACTTGTGGGCCAGCGGGCAAGCCTGCCTGCACAAGGAGGCCATGGGATGCGAACCTAGGACCTCCCATCCAGTAGATGGGAGCCCAACTGATGGAGCCACAGCCACTTCCTAGTGCTATTGACATTCTGAGCTAGATAACTCTGTGTTGTAGAGGGCTGTCTTTTGAATTTGGGATGTTTAGCAGCTTCTAGTGATTTTTACCCACTAGATGCCAGTAACCACCCCATCCCCATGCCCCCCTACCCCTGAGTTGTAACAAAAATGTCTCCATACATTGCTAAATGTTCCCTGGGGGGACAAAATTGCCCCTAGGGCTAGGGAAGGAGGCGCCCAATCACTTGAGCCATCTCTGCTCCCTGTTTTTGTCTCATTGTGTCTTCTTCTTGCGTCATCTTCTTGCATCAGCTCGCTATATCAGCTCACTGTCTTGGTCATCTTTTTTTTATTAGACTTTTTAAATTATTTTTTTATTAGAATTTTTATTAGAACTTTCATTATTTTTTATTAGAATTTTTATTATTTTATTTTATCCCACTCCCCTTGTTGTTGTACTTTTCTGTGCTCGCTCTCTGCTCTCTGTGTCCACTCTCTGTGTGTTTGTCTTTTTTTTTAATATATGTTTTTTAAAATTTATTTTTAAATGATATATAGGTCACACAATGTTGTCTTTTTCTTCTTGTCCTTCTCTTTAGGAGGCACTGGGAACTGATCCCGGGACCTCCGGTGTGGGAGTGAGTCACTCAGTTGCTTGCGCCTTTGCATCTCCCTTCATTGTGTCTTCTTGCTGCACCTGCCCTCCGCGTTGTGAGCCGTCAGCTCTCTGCAGCGTGGGCCAGCTTGCCTTCACCAGTAGGCCCTGGGCATTGAACCTGGGGCCTCCCATATGGTAGATGGGAGCCCAGTTGCTTGAGTCACATCTGCTTCCCTTGCTCATCTTCTTTAGGAGGCACTGGGAAGCAAATCCAGGACCTCCCATGTGGTAGGTGGGTGCCCAACTGCTTGAGCCACATCCGCTTCCCTCTAGGTATTTCTTAACCCTATTAGAAACTTTTAGGATTGAAGAAATTATAAATCTTGGCCTAGATATTGGAATGTTTAGGATGCCTCTTAATGGGGAGTAGCTGAAGGCACATCCCTGTCTGCCTTTTGAGAAAAGCCCTGATGCTCCTCTCTGGGTCTTAGACTTCTCTGTGTCTGAATTCCAAATTGTAGCATGTACTTGAATGTCCACTATGTACAAGACAAGTCGTCTTTTTACTCTTAGGGTCAGTTGAAACAAGGCTTGGAAATGTTAGATGGGATGAAGTGCCAAAATGATTTTGTTTTTTTGTGGCTTACCTAGTTATAAGACCTCTGGAATGAACAAAGTTAAAGCCTTAGCGGGCTTCAGTTTCCTTACCAATAGTTTAAATACATGATCTCTGAGATCCATTCCAGTCCTTCCTTATGTTTGTAGCACTATGATTTTTTTTTTTTTCTCCTTTCTGCCCTGTCACACAAACTAGTTTTTTGGTTTTGTGTTTTTGCTCTTGGCTTCCTTTTATCTTGGTCAGTTTTTTAAAAATTAAGAAGTTGAGAAAAGTTTGAAAGCCAGATTCTTTTCTGCAGAGAACGTTGTCTAGCCAAGCTTTGTTCCTCAGCATGTGAGGGGCTGGGTCCTGCCTCGTTAGTCACTGTCTGAGTCACTCCGGGGTTTATGTCCCAGTGTTGTTTGAAAGATTGGTCTTTTGAAACTGCCATTCAAATGAGAGAAGGTATCTCTAGAGATCACTTTGTGAGACAGTCACTTAAGTCAGTGTAATGCATATCCTGAAAATGATCGTATCTTCTGTGATTTTAAAGGAGAGGGATGGAGCATTCTCGGACTCTGGAAGAGGAATCAGTCAGGGGTGCTGTATAGCTCTTGACTTAAAGACGCTTTCCTGGTGAGACGCAGATCAGACCTGCACTTAGGCTGGGCTGAGAGAGGTGGGAAATGAGCAACCTCTTGATTTGCAAAAAATAAAATAATTTTGCTTGCAATTATTGGCCTTGACTAAAGTTAGCCCCTTTTCTTTTTACTTGCTTGCCTCATCATACTATTTGCACAGTTTCAAATCTCGGAACTCAAGAGACTGATAGATTTCTTTTGGGCTTCAAATTTTAAAAAAATGTTTGTGTCTTGATTTTTTTAAATTAACAAATACTTTTAAATACAGAAACAGTAGGTTTTCATTATGGGGAAATCTTTTTTCTACTATACAGTACTCATTAGAAAATGTTTAGGAAATTCAGCAAAAAGAAAAAATAAAGATTACCCTTATTCTTACTACCCAGAAATAATTATCTTCTGTTAACCTTTGGAGTATGTTGGTTTTTTTTTTTTTCGGTCTTTTTTTCTATACAAATACATATTGATTATGTTTTACAAATATATATAAAAAGGAGTTCTAGTAAATGCTTTAAAATCATTTTCATTTATTATATATATATATTATATGTTGAACTTTAAAAAGTATCACTTGTTTTAATCATATTTTTCCATAATTCAAAATACTTAAAAACATAGCATTCAAGTATATGGATTTGCCACCTTAATCATTTTCTATTGTTGGAAGTTATAGGTTGCTTCACATTTTTTATTACAAATGACCATCCTTTTATGCTTTCTCTCCTCTGGCTAAAATTTTTACAATTATTACAAGAGTAATATGCAAACCTCCTTATAAAAATTACAACATTACTGATCAGGCTAAAATTTCTTCAACTCTCCCCTATCTACTGTGCCTTCCAAAGAGATATCACTACACATTAGTTTATGTATTCTTCTAGCCTTTTTACAGCATTTACATACTTACATATATATCCATAAAAACACAGTTTTGTTTTGTGAGTTTTCTTTAAAACATGAATTGTATACCATTATAATCTCAATTTTAGTCTAATTTTTCCCTGTAATTTGGAGTAGAAAAAAGATTATTTCTCAAAGAGAAAAATATATAAAAACCTTACAGGTAGTTTGAGGCCAAAGTAAGTCGGGCATCATTTTTGTTACAAAAGTGGGAACCACTTGAGCTCTGAGGAGTTCTTTTAGCTGTGCTTACCTCATTATTACCTGACGGAGATTTATCTGAGTAGATCCATCTTCCCTCATATCCCAGGTTTGAAGTTACTCTAATTTATATCCTTATGCATTTTATTTTTTTCTTTTGTTTTAATCATGTTGAGCTGGTTGAAAGGCCAAGGGAGGATTTTCTTTTTTTAAACAACTTTTTAAAAGAAGAAAATATGAACATTTGGCCTGGTGCTGGATTGAAACTTCAGTCTTGACCTAGGAAGTTTTAATCGACCTATTTCAATTCCCATCCCAGAGAAGAGGCTTCATCAGACGCCACTTTGAAGCAAGACCGAAGCAAGACCGTCCTGTCTTGTGTCACGTGATACTTCTTGATACTTCTGTCATGTCGTTCTGTGCTGGCTCTCTACCGCCTTTCAACACAAAGACACATGGCTCTGAAACTTGCCCAATATGGCTGCTTTTCAAGCAGAGTGAGCTCTGCTATTCTCGTAATGAAAAGTGCTAGTCCCCCTCCCCACCTCTGACCAGAAAGAGTACTGCACAGTGTCAGGAGTTAAAATGAAACCTTTGTTAGAGCCCATGGGGAAAAATGGATCCAATCCAGCCCCAAACACATCATTCTCTGCCATTCCAAACCTACAGAGTTTTAACAGTTCTGGAACTTTCTAGAGGGAGAAAAAAAGTAGTTTTTTTGTTTTGTTTTGTTTTTTGTTGTTGTTTTTTTTTTACTTGAAATGGCATGTGTGTGTGGGGAAACAAATGCATTACATATTTTGTTGTTTTATTAATTATAGAAGTGGGTTTATGGAAAAATCATGCATAAAATACAGGATTCCTATATACTCCCCTTTTATGAACAATTGTTTTGGTGTGGTACATTTGTTACAATTGATGAACACACGTCTTTATAATTATACTATTAACTATAGTCCATGGTTTAACCTATGGTTCACTGTGTTATGAACAAAAATTAAAATTTTTAAAGTTTTTATTTTAGCAACATTTATGTAACATAAAATCTCCCCTTTTAACCACATTCAAACATAATTCAGTGCTGTTAATTGTATTCATAATGTTTCGTTACCATCATCATCCATTACCAAAACTTTTCCATCATCCCAAATAGAAACTGTACCTTTTTAGTCTTAACTTCCTATTCCCTACTCCCACGCCATCCCTTGGTAATCTGTGTTCTAGATTCTGACTCTGTGAGTTTGCTTATTCTAATTATTTCAAATCAGTGAGACCAGACAATATTTGTCCTTTTATGTCTGGCTTATTTCACTCAACATGGTGAATTCAGGGTTCATCCATGTCATTGCATGTATCAGATCTTCATTCCTTTTTAGGGCTGAATAATATTCCATTGTATGTTTAAACCACATTTTGTCCATTCATCGGTTGATGGACTCTTAGATTGCTTCTGTCTTTCAGAAGTTGTGATTAATGCCTCAACGAATATCTGTGTGCAAATATCTGTTCAAGTTTCTGCATTCAATTCTTTTGTGTCTATACCTAGAAGTGAGATTTCCAGGTAACTTTTACTTTCTGAGGAATCACCAAACTGTCTTCCACAGAGGCTGCAACATTTTACATTCCTACCAACAATGAATGAGTTTTCTGTTCCTCCACATCCTTGCTAACACTTCTAACTTTCTGTGTTTTTTGTTTGTTTGTTTTTAAAGATTTATTTATTTCTCTCCCCTTCTCCCCCAGTTTTCTGCTCTCTGTGACCATTTGCTGTGTGTTCTTCTGTGACCTCTTCTATCCTTAGCAGCGGCACCGGGAATCTGTGTTTCTTTTTGTTGCGTCATCTTATTTGTCAGCTTTCCGTGTGTGCGGCGCCATTCTTGGGCAGGCTGCACTTTCTTTCACACTGGGCGGCTCTCCTTATGGGGCGCACTTCTTATGTGTTGGGTTCCCCTACGTGGGGGACAGCCCTGCATGGCAGGGCACTCCTTGCGCACATCAGCACTGTGCATGGGCCAGCTGCACGCGGGTCATGGAGGGAACTGCGGGCCTCCCATGTGGTAGGCGGACGCCCTATCCATTGGGCCAAGTCCGCTTCCCTGTTAGTTTGTTTTTGATAGCCATTCTGGGGAGTGTGAAATGGTGTCTTATTGTGGTTTTGATTTGCATTTCCCTAATGACTAATGATGTTGAGCATCTTTTTCTGTACTTCTTGGCCATTTGTATATCTTCTTTGGAGAAATGTCTATTCAACCCTTTTGCCCATTTTTCAATTGGATTGTCTTTGTTGTTGAGTCAAAGGATTGTTTAATATATTCTGCATATTAAACCTTATATGTGGTTTCCAAATATTTTCTCCCATTGTGTAGGTTGTCATTTTACTTTCACTGTAAAGTTCTTTGATATACAAAAGTTTTTAGTTTTGGGGAGGTCCCATTTATCTATTTTTTCTTTGCTTGCATGTGCTCTGGGTGTTAAGGTGTAAGAGATCATTGGTTAACACAAGGTCTTGAAGATGCTTCCCTACATTTTCTTTTAGGAGTTGTTTTTTTGGTTTTTCTTTTTTATTATTATTATTTTTTAAAGATTTATTTATTTCTCTCCCCTTCCCCCCCACCCCCCCCCCACCCCGGTTGTCTGTTCTCTGTGTCTATTGCATTGTCTAATTTGTCCACTTCTGTTGTTGTCAGCAGCACGGGAATCTGTGTTTCTTTTTGTTGCGTCATCTTGTTGTGTCAGTTCTCCAAGTGTGCGGCACCACTCCTGGGCAGGCTGAACTTTCTTTCACACTGAGCTGCTCTCCTTACGGGGGCACTCCTTGCACGTGGGACTCCCCTATGCGGGGGACACCCCCGCGTGGCACAACACTCCTTGCACGCATCAGCACTGCGCATGGGCCAGCTCCACAAGGGTCAAGGAGGCCAGGGTTTGAACCGCGGACCTCCCATGTGGTAGACGGACACCCTAACCACTGGGCCAAGTCTACCGCCTGGTTTGTTTTCTTATGTTTTTTTCCTTTTCTTCCTGTCACGAAGTTTATTATGAAATCAGACTGATGTGGGGATATGAGGACAAGTACATTTAAATTGGGTAGGTCAGGTGGAATAGTGTGGCTTCTTCACATTGATGCCATGCTCTTTAAGGGCAGGGGTCAGGTCTTCCATGTTTAAAGTATACTTACAGTCCTTGCTTTTTCTTCGGAAGCTGCCAGGGGGCTGTGCCCTTCATTTTGCAGTGCTGTAAAGCAACATTGGCAATATCTGAGATAAATTTCTGAGCATCTAGGGAGATGAGCCAAATTATGCCTGGGTCTGAGGCCTCAAAGCCAGCACGATTCAGATAATAACTGTCACTACATCTAGGATCTTAGGCGTGTAATCTTCCAGCTGTATCAGGAAGTCTGTCAGAGGTGTGCTGGACACCCCTGACTTTACCCCCTCTGTTGGCCGCACTTGGCAGTACTTAAACTCCGTTAGACATGGCTCTTTCTGGGGGTGCTGCACTGCAGGGGCAACACCATGGATCCCATGTCCCACCTGTGGCTCTGGCCCCAGGTTCACCTGCTGTCCTTGTCGGGCTGTACTTGCTGCAGTAGAAGCCAAAACTGGGGGTCCTGAGGCCAAGATGCTGTTGCAGCTCATCAGGCGGGTGGGTGGGAGAGGCAGCCAACCTCTTCTAGGAGTTTTATAGTTCTTGCTCTTATAGTTAGGACTTTGATACATTTTGAATTTATTTTTGTATATAAATTGAGTCCTCAAAATTGAGGAGACTCAATTTATATACTCAGGAGACTGTTCTTTCTCAATTGAATGGTCTTTGCCCCCTTGTCAAAAATAATTGGCCATAAATGTGAGGGTTTTTGAGCTGTCACTTTGATTCCATTGGTCTATATGTCTGTGCCTCTATGCCAGTACCAAGCTATTTTGATTACTGTGGGTTTGCAGGAAGTTAAGATTGCTAAGTGTGAGTCCCCAAACTTCATTCTTATTTTTCAAAATGCTTTGGTTATTTGGAGCCCCTTACCCTTCCTTTAAAAATTGATCATTGACTTTTCCATTTCTACAAAGAAGGCTGTTGAAATTTTTATTGGGATTGCGCTGAAACGGTCAGTCTCTTTGGGTAGAATTGACATCTTAACAATACTTAGTCTTCCAATCTATGAACACAGAATGTCTTTCTATTTATTTATTTATTTTTCCTTTCCATTTATTTAGGTCTTTGATTTCTTTTAGCAGTGTTTTATAGTTTTCTGTGTACAAGTCCTTTACATACTTGGTTAGATTTATTCCTAGATATTTGATTCTTTCAGTTGCTATTGTAAATGGAAATTTTTTCTTGAGATTTTCCTCTCACTATTCTTTACTAGTGTGTAGAAACACCACTGATTTTTTTTTGTTTTTTTTTCAAGATTTCTTTTTTTTTTTTTTTAATTTATTTCTCTCCCCTCCCCACCCCCACCCCCAGTTGTCTGCTCTCTGTGTGCATTCGCTGTGTGTTCTTCTGTGACCTCTTCTATCCTTATCAGCGGCACCAGGAATCTGTGTTTCTTTTTGTTGCATCATCTTGTTGTGTCAGCTCTCCATGTGTGCGGCGCCGTTCTTGGGCAGGCTGTACTTTCTTTTGCGCTGGGAGGCTCTCCTTACGGGACGCGCTCCTTGTGTGTGGGGCTCCCCTACGCGGGGGACACCCCTGCGTGGCACGGCACTCCTTGTGCGCTTCAGCACTGCGCATGGGCCAGCTCCACACGGGTCAAGGAGGCCCGGGGTTTGAACTGCGGACCTCCCATATGGTAGGCAGACGCCCTATCCATTGGGCCAAGTCCACTTCCCACACCACTGGTTTTTGTGTGTTGATCCTGTACCCCATCACTTTGCTGAATTCATTTATTAGCTCTAGGAGCTTTGTTGTGGATTTTTTTAGGATTTTCTGTACACAAGGTCATGTCATCTGCAAATAGGGAAAGTTTTACTTCTTTTCAATTTGGGTGCTTTTTTTTTTTCTTGCCTAATTGTTCTTGCAAGAACTACTAAGTAAAATGTTAAATAGCAATGGTGACTGTTGGCATCCTTGTCTTCCTCCTAATCTGATATGGAAAGCTTTTCAGTCTTTCACCATTGAATAGGATATTCTCTGTGGGTTTTTCATATATGCTCTTTGACATGTTGAGGAGGTTTCCTTTTATTCCTAGTTTTCTAAGTGTTTTTTTCGAGGAGTGCTAGATTTTGTCAGATCCCTTTTCTGTGTCAATTGCGATGATCATGCGGTTTTTTTCCTTCATTCCATTAATGTGGTGTATTGCATTAATTGATTTTCTTATGGTGACCCACCCTTTCTTAACCTGGGATAAATCCCACTTGATCATGGTATATAATTCTTTTAATGGGCTATGGAATTCAGTTTGCTAGTATTTTGTTGAAGATTTTTGCATCTACAGTCATGAGAGATACTGGTCTGTGATTTTCTTGTGATATCTTTATCTGGTTTTGGTATGAGGCCTCAGAATTAATTAGGGAGTGTTCCCTCAACTCCAATTCTTTGGAAGAGTTTGAGCAGGATTGGTGTTCATTCTTCTTGGAATATGTGGAAAAAGTCCCCTGTGAAGCTGTCTTATACTAGACTTTTCTTTCTTGGGAGGTTTTTGATTACTGAGTCAATCTCTTTACTAGTTATTGGTTTGTTGAACTCTTCTATTTCTTCTAGAGTCAGTGTAGGTAGTTTGTGCATTTCTAGGAAAATGTCCACTTCATCTAGTTTAATTTGTTGGTGTACAGTTGTTATGTATCCTCCTTTAGACCTTTAAAAAAAAAAAACTGAGTAAAACCACTTTATTAACAGACCAAAGCACTTCATTTTGTTTTCTATTTTGAGGTAAAACCATTAAACACAGTATAGTCTTTTTTGTTTCAGTGAGGCCAGTAATAATGTCACCCTCTTCATTTCTGATTTTAGTCATTTGTATCCTCTCTTTTTTCCTCCATCAATCTAGCTAATGGTTTGCCATTTTTATTTTATTTTTAAAATATGGAATACTTCACAAATTTGCATGTCATCCTTATGCAGGGGCCATGCTGATCTCTGTATCATTCCAATTTTAGTGTATGTGCTGCCAAAGGGAGCACATTGCCAATTTTACTGATCTTTTCAAAGAACCAACTTTTGAGTTTAATCTTATTGTTTTTTATTCTCTATTTCATTTATCTCCACTGTAATCTTCATAATTTCTTTTCTTCTGCTCACTTTAGACTTAGTTTGCTCTTCTTTTTCTAATTCTGCCAGTTTTGAGGTTAGGTCTTTAATTTGAAATCTTTCTTCTTTTTTAATGTAAGCATTTAGAGTTATAAATTTCCCTCTCAGCACTGCCTTTGCTGCATCCCACAAATTTTAGGTATGTTATGTTTTCATTTTTATTTGCCTCAGGATATTTCCTAATTTCCCTTATGAATTCCTCTTTAACCCATTAGTTTTTTAAGAGTTGGTTAATTTCCACTTATCTGTGAATTTTCCATTTCACCCTTTGTTATTGATTTCTAGCTTCATTCCTTTGTATGATTTCAATATTTTTTAATTTATTGAGACTTGTTTTGTGACGCAACCTGTGGTCTATCCTGGAGAATGATCCATGTGTCCTTGAAGAGAATGTATATTCTGTTGTTGGGTGAAGTGTTCTATATGTCTGTTAAGTCCAGTTGGTTAGAGTATTGTTCAAGTCTTGTATTTCCTTACTGATCTTCTGTGTAGATGTTCTATCCATAATTGAAAGTGGTATGTCAAAGTCTCCTACTATTAATGTAGAACCATCTATTTGTCCCTTCAAATCTGTCAGTATTTACTTCATGGATTTTGGGGCTCTGCTGTTAGGTATATATGTATTTATGATTGTTACATCTTCTTGTCGAATTGACCCCTTTACCAGTATTTAATGACCATCTTTGTCCTGCATAACACCTTGTGATTTAGTCTATTTTAACTAATATTAGTACAGCTACCCCAGATAGCTTTTGTTTACTACTTGTTTGATATCTTTTCTCCTATCCTTTCACTTTCAACCTGTTTATGTCTTTGAATTCAAAGTGAATCTTTTGTAGATAGCATATAGTTGGATCATGGTTTTTTGTTTTTTTTTGAGATTTTATTTATTTAACCCCCACCCCCACCCCGGTTGTCTGTTCTCTGTGTCTATTTGCTGCATCTTCTTTGTCCACTTCTGTTGTTGTCAGCGGCACGGAAATCTGTGTTTCTTTTTGTTGCCTCATCTTGTTGTGTCAGCTCTCCGTGTGTGTGACACCATTCCTGGGCAGGCTGCATTTTCTTTCACACTGGGTGGCTCTCCTTACGGGGCACACTCCTTGCGCGTGGGGCTCCCCTACGTGGGGGACACCCCTGCGTGGCACAGCACTCCTTGCTTGCATCAGCACTGCTCATGGGCCAGCTGCACACGGGTCATGGAGGCCTGGGGTTTGAACTGTGGACCTCCCATGTGGTAGACGGACGCCCTATCCACTGGGCCAAGTCCGCTGCGGAATCATGCTTTTTAATCCATTCTGCCAAACTCTTGTCTTTTGACTGGAGAGTTTAATCCATTTACTTTTAAAGTCATTACTGATAATGCAGGACTTCTGCCATTTTACTATTTAGTGTTTGTAAGTCATACCTTTTTTTTTGTCCCTTAGTTCTTCTGTTAATGCCTACTTTCATACTTACTTGATTTTTGTATGGTACCACTTTTCTGTTTGGATGTATTTTCATGTATTTTCCTTGTGGTTACCATGGGGTTAAAATTTAATATCCTAAATATATAACTATCATATTTGATTTAATACTAACTTGATTTCAGTAACATACATGTATACTGTTCCTATATCCCTCTTTCCCCCCAGCTTTTTTTGTACATGTTACAAATTATATATTCAGACACTTCCTGCCTGTTTAATAGTTGTTCAGGTGGAGGTTCTGATTCCTGGAGCTTCCAACTCCAGTATCTTCCCACAGTCCTCCACATGGCATGTTTTATGCCAGTGAAAATGAGGGCAGCTCAGCAGAGAAGGGGCCTGGAATGTAAACTAACTGACCCATAGCTGTGGCATGACTTCTGACTGAGCACCAGGGGGTTAGTAATAGGAGTTGTCATCCAAGGGCAAGGAATGAAGATTGCCAAGATGACAGAGAATGCTGGAGTTCTCTTATCTGGGGACGGTGCTACTCAATGAGGAAAGGACGAAGTTGCCGGTGAAATTAAAAGCACCTTTTTCTAGGACTTGAAACTGTTGTATCTTTTGAGAAAGATTCCCTTCCCTATGGCTTTCAAGAAGCTATTTATTAGCCCAGTTTATGGCTCTTCTGGACCCCCTGCCCTCCCCAGTGTACAATAAGCAGTTTGTTTATTTGAAGAGGGTGTGGATAGAAGATATTTTGCTGACCATGAATTTTTAGGCATGACCCTAAGACTTGTGTGCCTGGTTTCTCTCTCTACCACCGAGTTTGAATTTGCTTTTTATTTCTGAGGGCTTCAGCTGTGGTTTGTTCCTGTTGCCAAAGGAGCTTCAGGCATGCACCACTGTTTGGGATCTAGTGGCCACACTTGGCAAGTGATGGTTTGAATGACCTCTTCTTCGGAGCCCTAGGTCACTGGCTGGACTTCTGCCTCCCTACATTACAAGCTCTTTCTGTATTGGGAGTGGCACTTGGCCAGGGCATTATATTTCCACTAGCCTGAAAGCATACAGACCCTGATGAGGGAAGCTTGTATGAGGGAGGAGGGTAGCAACTCAGGAAAGACTGAAACAGATCATTGGGGCCCTAGGTCTAGGGATTCTTCAAGGAGAAATTTGGGATCCTTATTGGAGCAGTTTGTATAGCAGTACCTAAGAAGACAGCAACTGAACTATGTCTGAGTTCCTGAAATAAATCCTTGAGTAAAGAATCTTTAGATTCATGTAACTCTTTTTATAGAATAGAGCTTTTATACCAGAGTTTGGAGAATATGTAGGTCTTAGAGCTTAAAGAATATTTGTTCCCTATTTAGAAAAACTTTGTTTCAGAGAGAAACTTTAATATCAGCTTTAATCTAGTTTTTTCAGGAGTTAGGAAATAGCTCACAAAATCACAACTCATCCAGTGATTTATCTAAGAATTGAGTTGTTTCCATCCTGAATTCTGAACACTTTCTCTTTTTCAAAAACACAGGATACCATATTTTTGAAAGTAGCAAAGAAACATCCTAGATGTTAGTTGTCTCCTTTCCAAGAGTGTATATATCTGTGAGCACCAAGTGCTCTTGGGGATGTGCCTCACTCATGGACTCACTGTATCTGCAGGATGGAGACATTCCCTGCAGTGACTGAGAAGGTCCTCAAGGAATTCCAAGTATTACTGCAGCACAGCCCCTCTCCTATTGGAAGTACCCGCATGCTGCAACTTATGACTATCAACATGTTTGCTGTGCACAACTCCCAGTTGAAAGGTAAGGCGTGTCTAGTTTTTAAATTTAGACAGATTCAACTAGTTTCTTTCCTATGTTACCACACCACTACCCCCACACATACTACCCTTCCCACCATTGCCTCTCAGATCTTTAATTTGTTTAATTTACCTGTGAAATTTATGTGAATCTTTAGTGCTTGGATGGGATAGAAGGAGAGAATCATGGCTATAGAGCTAAATTTGCAAACCCAGAGATGCTGTTGCACATCTGGCCATGCTACAGGCAGCAGCAAGGCCTCTTGGAGGCTGCAGACCCACAGTCCCTCCCAGGGGAGAGGCATTGCTGAAATGTTTCACTGCAGAGACCATACGCTTGGCAGGAATTGGGAATAGCTGTTTCTGGACTCATGTACCCTGTTTGTTCAATATGGAAAAGTCTAGTTCCCTATGGGATATCCCTTGTGGGAGTCTGCCAAGGAGTAAGAACAGAGAATTGATGAGCTTTAGTGACTCAAATCTGGAAGCACAAAACCACCAGGCTCAGATTTGGCCAGAATACTAGTGTGCATTCTGAAATGCTTTTGTGAACCCTCTTTGTTTTTGGGGGGATGGGAGGCTTATTGGCAGGACCTTTAAATATTCTGATGACCAGATCACAGTCGAAGGATGTTACCAGGATCCCTTCCCTTCCTTCCACCCCACTTAGGTAAGGATTATGTGGTTTGACTTGTTGAAGATCTGTAGCATGAGAGTGACATTTTGTGTTTATTTGCAAGGGAGATTTGGTCTCTGCTGCCAAGGAGTCATTTCAGAGTACGGATAGCAAGTGTTTGGTCTCAGGGCTGGAAGATTATTATCTGAAATGCCAGGAAGTGGGAATTGTCCCATGGAGACTCCGTTATAAAACAGCACTGGCGTTTCTGGACAAAGTGTAACTAGATTTCTTGTTGCATCTTTTCTTAGTGCTCTCTCTTGCCCTGAAGTTGATTTATCTCCCTTCACATTTGTATTTGGGGGTTATGCTTCCAGTTTCTTGTGGTGGGGGCAGTTTTCTTTCCTGCTGAGTGGACATGCCACACTTTCCCTTGAAACTTTGCTCCTCCAGAGACTCTGTAAAGTCCTTGCCAGTCTGCCTGGGCTTTGATCACACCTGAATCCTAGAGGTGATTTTCTCCTCTCATGCCGCCTGCTATAGTATTTAGATTTCCCAGCAGCAGGTGATACACAGAGGTTTAGGTGCCTTTTTGAACTTGGCTAATTATTCCTGGGATGGCTATTTGTTTAAGCAGCTCTGAGGAAGCATGAAGTCCTGAGGGGCAGTGGTGGTTTCCAGGAAGGAGGAAATAAAGTTTGTAAAATGCTGACCTGGTGAGACTGTGAAGTCCAAAGGGGAGGGAGATTGATTCCTTCATAGTTACTCTGCTAGTTCTGTTATAAAGTGGGAAGCTTACTGGACTCAGGAAATGGAGGCCTCCTGAGGTGCCCTCCCATTCATTTTACTGCCTCCCACTAAAAAACAACCCACAGAGTTCAGTGAGCTGCCTGTCACAGAGCTGCAGCCTTTGCCAAGGTATTGTTCCAACATCAAGTGACCTGTGGCCTCTGTAGGTGTGAATGTGAAGGACCTGCAGCTCTTGTCTGTGAAGCATCTGTTGTCAGCAACTTCTGTTCCATGAAAAGGAATACCTTGGCCTTTTCATAGGCCACCAGTGAGTCCTTTTCGTATAGCTGTTGTTAAATAAACATTGAGAAAATACTGGTGGAAGGAAGGTGAGATGGTGAGAACAGAGAAAGGAGGAAATAGGTAGTTCCTCTACTTGAGGCCAAGGTGCTTTTTCTAGGGCTCTTTTCCATGGTTGGTCATAATGAGGACCCTCTCTCCAGGGCCTGTCCTTCAGACCCTGCCACTTCTTTCTGGCCTTGTCTGACTCTTGCCTCCATGAGCCAGCTGTGATCAAGAGGAGTATGAACTGAGGTGGTCAGAGGCTCCAGGGTTGTTTCAGGGGAAAATGACCGAGGCCACAGGATGTAACACTCAGCTAGGACAGAGAGCTCTGTGGACGTGTTGCCAAGTACCCGGTGTGCAGCTGAGGCAGCCGTTCCAGACCCCACTGTGTGGGCTGCCATTGGGAGAGGGGTGCGCAGAGCACTCAGCAGGGCTGGCTGGTGGGAAGATGCACTTTTCCATTTCCCAGCACATGAGTCATCTTCTCTGGGCCCCTGTGCTGTGCTTGCACGGACAGTGGCAAGAAGCGGGTGTTGTGGCTGAGTAGCAGCATCTGTGCCGGGGGTGGAGAGGGAAGGGGGCTGGGGGAAGGGTAAAGATTTAAATCCTTCACTAATCAGCAGCAGTTTGAATCACAGTTTTATGAGTAAGGAAGTGATAAATCAGCCCTGAGTGTTCAGCCCCCAAGTCCAGTGAGCCATTGCCCTTCTAAAGGCTTCCCTCCAGACCGGCTGGTCTGCATGCTGTCAGAGTCACCACCCAGCCACAGGTCCCCCACTGAAACCCAGAAGCAAGTGCCTGATGTTGCCTGGCCCTCCCAGGTGCTTAGGGTCTGTGGTGATTTGGCAGCCAGTGCAACTTATAGAACATCTGGTCCATCATTTTTTATTCCTTTCCTCCTTGGACATGTCCTTCTGGGTGGGTGTTTGCATAGGTCAATTCCTGGACTCTCTGGGGAAGGAGCCTTCCATTCTGGAGCAGAGGTGATCTTGTAGCCTATACAAGGCAATCCGGATTCTTTTTATCAGTGCCTGAGCCTTCCCCATACAAGTGATACCTAAGGAGTGTGATTTGGAGAACAACAGGAAAGTCCTTACTAAAAAGTATGTCCTTTGCTGGTGCCTTCAGTGCTGTCGTGAATAATTTACTTTTTTGTAATCAAAAAAATTTTGTGTAACCACCCTGTTTTCAAAATAACCAATAGTCCAGGATGGTAATCATATTGTTAATAGTACTTTAGTGAGACTGCTTTTCAAATGTGCTTTCCTTGCAGTCAGGAGAGATATAGAGCTGCTTAAAAGCTTTGAACACCTTAGAACGCAAAAAGAAGAAAAAGCTTAGATGGTGGTGAGAGACAGGCACCTTTTCCTTTTTCCTAGGTTCTAGTTTTCCCTGAAAAAACCCCACACATAGCATCATTTAGCAAACTAAACTTTGAGATCTCCACAGTGATCTTAAAAATCATTGGTTCAAGGTATTGGTGGGGAGATCTTCATCTCCTCCTCTCATGTGGGCCCTATTGAAAACCCTACTTTAGTGGAACTCAAATAGTCTAGAATTCCAGTGTTCTACCCTGAGATGGTTAGGGACCAATAAATTTGAGAGGTAGGACAAGATATTTGAGGGCCCTAGCATTGGCCTGGAAATTGTTAGGCACTCAGTAAGTATTTGTTAAATGCATAGATGAGGAAAACTACAGTTCTGGGCAAGCCAGTTCTCTGTGAGCAGTGTGTTCCTTATCTGGCCAGTGTCCAGACTGTCCTGTGGTGGGTGGTGGCGAGATAGGTGGTTCCCAGAGTGATGTCACAATTGGTAATCTCTCTAAGGGATTCCTGAGCCTGAAGGGAGAAATGGGGCCTTCTCCACATGGCTCAGCATTTAACACTTCAATAGCCATCTGATTTGCTGACATGATGCTGTAGGGTGAGCTGTTGATCTAAACCACAAGCACTCCAAGAATTTTAATTTTTTAAAAATTCTGTAATTTAAGGAAATAAAACTAGTTTCTTGAAGAGGAATAATTGAAGCAACATTTATGGTAGGGCATCACTGAAACCCCATTGCATCCCCCATCTGTGCCCAATTTACTCCAATCTGGCCTTTTTTTTTTTTTTTTTACCCTTCTTTCTCCTCTTCACCCCCCCACATCTTTTTTTTTTTTTTTTTTTAATGTTTTGTAATTCCTGGAATCAAAACCATCTCAGGCACACACTGTTTTATTTTACTGTATTATTGGATTATACTTCCTATAAATCATTGGATGTTATTCATTGGCCACCACTGGAATAACTTCCCTTTTCTGTGCGGTGGCCCCCTCCTCTTTTCCTCCTCCTTTTCCTCTTCTACCAGTTCATAGAGTGGGGCCTTCATTGCAGCCCTGCACAACAGCCATGGTGACAGCAAGAGGGCACCCAAGAGACACTTCTTGCTTTTGCTGTTGGTGCTCCCTGCTCTTTGGAAACATTTGGGGGCTGGGATTGAGGTAGGACTGGGGCTAGACTGGCATTCCTTTCATTATCTTTTGTGTTTACTTTTATGGTGTGTTAGTAATTCTAAATTACAGGAGGTAAAGGGAGTGCCACTTGGAGTCTCCAGAGAAATAGAGAACGCACAGCTATCTGTATGGAACTGATCTAACTTAACCCAGAGGTGTGGGATGCCTGAGATAGGTACCTCACACCTTCATGCCATTGTTGTGTTTGGAAGTTGGCACTGGCTAAGAAGTTCAGCTCACAACCAAAATTTCTTTTGTCTCCCAGCATACAACAACTTCAGAGACCTTTGCTCCTCGGGCAGTTCACTTCCATCTGAGTCTCTTACCCAAGCAGAATGTATGAAGTGTCTAATCCTCTGCTTGTCAGAACAATTGTACAGGAAATCCACCTTTCATAAGGGGTTAGGCTTGAGTTTAGCTGTATAAATTGTCCCTTTCATTCTTCCTCCTAGTACTATAGTTCTTAGACCATGTTACATATCTCCAGGTAATCAGTGCTGCACCTTCATTTTCAGGTCTGTCAGTTTGGAGCAGGGATTCTTAACCTTTTTTCTTCCACGGACCCCTTTTAAGTCCTCACGATACTGTATATTATTTAATAAATATATCATACCAACATGTCCCCACAACAATAATGTTTTTTTCTAATTTCAATTCAAGCTCACGGACCCCTTGTAAGAACCGCTGGTTTAGAATAAATGTTTATTAACAAAGAAAGCCAGCCTGGCCAACAAATTTTATTAGAAATAGATTCTACGGTCAGAATAGGCTAGGCTTTGGAAGGCAGACCAGAGGAAGAGACATCCTTAAGCAATGCCCTCTAACCCTGTGGGGAATTATAGCTATCAACGGCTGTTTAGGGTACACTTCTTCCTTCAGCCTATGGATCTGCCTCAAGTTCCCTGGAAAAGAAGAAAAAGTTAAAGAAGCGAATATCTCGAGGCACCTACCCATCTTCCCAATTCTCTGTTCCACCAGGGCTTTGTTGTTTTAAGAATATCTCTGTTACTTGAGTCTGGGGGAGGAAAAGCTGTTATAAAAAGGTACAGAAATGAGAAAGTTCAGACATACCAATAAAATTAATCCTTTAATCATATTGTTTGAAGAAATGATCTCTGTTTTTACCCTGAGAAGACAGGGTCATAGTTTGGTGTCTATGACTACTTTGGTATGGAGTGTAGTATCCCATCATTGTTCACTGGGTAGTGTGGGCTACATCTCTATTGCCATTTTATAGCTTCTCTCTCTGTCTCTCTTTTTTTTTTTTTTTTTTGCCCCAGGATGGAGTTATTCTGAAAAAGAGAATGTTAGCAGCAGGACTCTCAGCTACCTTTTTCAAGCCTTTTTTAAGCTTTTCCTGTAGCTAGTAGGGGCTCAGGCCAGATAGATACTGTTTGTTGAATGTGTTCTTGGAGGAAAGAAGTTATGTTGCACTTTGGCTAAGCAAGGTATTGGTCTAGGGAAGAATTGTAGTTTTCAGATGTTATAGCCAATAATGACAAAAACAACAACACTGTGATCTCATCATCAAACACGTTATAGTTCTGCATATGTATTCTCATTTGATTCTCACATCGGCCTTCTGAGACAGACAGGAAAAATATTTTGTGCCCTTTTTCATAGATTTTGTATCAGAAAGGTTAAGTAACTTGTGCAAGGTTGCACAGCTAAGTAAATTAAACCCAGGTTTCAAGTTCCCTGCCTTCTATATCAGAAAACATAAAGCCTTCTCCGGACTTAATTGAGGCAGCTAGAAAATATAAAGAATGTTTTCCCTCAATCTGAGTAGTCTGCTCTTTGATGAGAAAAGTGATCCATGAATCTAACCTGAAGCTATGAAAGGGATAGAAGTAGAGATAAGGGAGTTGGGGAAGTCAGCATTCTCCCAGTTGCTTGAGACTCACTTGGGATCACTTGGGACCGCAGGTAATATGTTGGAAAAGGATATAGTTTGAGCAAATAAAGCTCCCTGGGGAGTCCATATTTACTATTATCACAGGAAGGGGAGAATCTCCCTCTTGTAATGGAAAGCATTATTCATGACCAATTGGCCGAAGAAGTGTTCAGTCTTTCTCTTGGTTTTGGATATATAGTGTCTTCTTCAGGAACATTTTTTCTTATTTTCACCATAATTTCTAGTTTCTTTCTTGCTTTTAAAAAGAGGCTTTTTACATGCTGCTCTTAGAAGAGGTTGTGATTCCTTTTTGGTTGATGGGGGTGGAGAGTAGATATATCGTTCATACAGAAAAGTGTATGACAGTATAAAACATTTGAAAAGAATGATAAAGAGAATACACATGTAACCACCACCCAAGTTAAGAAATAGAATATTGTCAGTACTTCAGAAGGTTCCCCTGTGGAATTCATTCCCTTGCTTTTCTTTATAGTGTTATCATCTAAGTGTCCAACTCTAAATAAAGCATAGTTTAGTTATGAACTAATCATTCTGTGTATATTATTTTCTTGCTGGCTTATTTTGTTCTGTGTAATGTTTGTGAGATCCATCCATGCTGATGTGTGTAATAGTAGTTCATTCATTTTCATTGCTGTAATACTACATTTTACTAATTCATTAGAGTTTATCCACTTTCCTTTTTTTAAAAAAAAGATTTATTTATTTCTTTATTTCTCTCCCCTTCCCCCCCACCCTGGTTGTCTGTTCTTTGTGTCTATTTGCTGCTCTTCTTTGTCTGCTTCTGTTGTTGTCAGTGGCACTGGAATCTGTGTTTCTTTTTGTTGCGTCATCTTGTGGTAGCTCTCCGTGTGTGCGGCACCATTCATGGGCAGGCTGCACTTTCTTTCGCACTGGGCGACTCTCCTTATGGGGTACACTCCTTGCACGTGGGGCTCCCCTATGCCGGGGACACCCCTGCATGGCAGGGCACTCCTTGTGCACATCAGCACTGCGCATGGGCCAGCTCCACATGGGTCAGGGAGGCCTGGGGTTTGAACCGCACACCTCCCATGTGGTAGACGGATGCCCTAACCACTGGGCCAAGTCTGCCGCCCCATTTTCTTTTTTTTTTTTTTTTTTTAAGATTTATTTATTTATTTAATTTCCCCCCCTCCCCTGGTTGTCTGTTCTTGGTGTCTATTTGTTGCGTCTTGTTTCTTTGTCTGCTTTTTGTTTCTTTGTCCGCTTCTGTTGTCGTCAGCGGCACAGGAAGTGTGGGCGGCGCCATTCCTGGGCAGGCTGCACTTTCTTTTCACGCTGGGCGGCTTTCCTCACGGGCGCACTCCTTGTGCGTGGGGCTCCCCCACGCGGGGGACACCCTTGCGTGGCACGGCACTCCTTGCGCGCATCAGCACTGCGCATGGCCAGCTCCACACAGGTCAAGGAGGCCCGGGGTTTGAACCGCGGACCTCCCATATGGTAGACGGACGCCCTAACCACTGGGCCAAAGTCCGTTTCCCCCCATTTTCTTTTTGATGAACCTTTGAGTTGTTTCTAGTCTTGGGCAGTTATGAATAAGGCTGCCATAAACATTTGTGTATGTCTTTTTGTTGACATGTTTTCATTTCTCTTGGGTAAATACTTAAGATTTGTTGGGTTCTATGGTAAATGTACATTTAACTTTATAAGAAACTGCTAAACTGTTTTCCACAGTGGTTGTACCATTTTACATCCCCTCCAACAGTGAATGAGAGTTCCAGTTTCTTTACATCCTTGCCAACATTTGGTATAGTCTGTCTTTTTCATTTTAGTTTGTCTAGTGGATAGATGTATAGTGCCATTCCATTTTTGTTTTTTGTGTGTGGTTTTTTGTTTATATATTTTTTAAATTACTTTTTAATCTTTTTTTAAAAGATAGATGAATCACCAAAATGTTACAATAAAAAATATGAGAGGTTCCCCACTCCCCACACCCCCCACTCCTCCCACCTCGACAGCTTCTTTCATTTTGGTTTTAATTTGCATTTTCCTAATGACTAAAGATGCTGAGTGACTTTCACGTTTTTATTTGCTGTTTGTATGCTTTCTTTGGTATATGTTCAGATCTCCCCTTCCCCCATTTGAAAAATCAAGGTGTTTTTATTATTAAGTTGAAGTATTCTTTATATAGTCCAGATATTAGCCCCTTATCAGGTGTATGTTTTGTAAGTCTTCTCTCCCAATGCATTCACATTTTCCTGCCTGTTCTGTTTTTTCCCCCCTTCTTTCTTACCTTCTTTTGGATGCACTTTTTTTTCCGTTCCATTTCCTCATCTCCACCAGTTTCCTTTTCTTTTAGTGATTACCCTAGAAATTAGAACAGGGATACTTACATTGCTAAAAGTCAAAAGCTGATCAGGAGAAGTGGATGAGGCTCAACTGATAGAGTGTCTGCCTACCATATAGGAGGTTTAGGGTTTGAACCCAGGGCCTTCTGGCCCATGTGGTGACCTATCCCATATGCAGTGCTGCCGCGTGCAAGGAGTGCCGTGCCACACAGGGCCTCCTCCGCATAGGGGCACGCTCAAGGAATGTGCCCCACAAGGAGAGCTGCCCCGCGCAAAAAGCACAGCCAGCCCGCGAGTGGCTCCGCACACACAGAGAGCTGATGCAGCAAGATGACACAACAAAAAAGAGACACAGATTCCTGAGCTGCCTGACAGGAATGCAAGTGGACACAGAGGAACACACAGCAAATCGATGCAAGAGAGGAGACAATGGAGGGAAAGAGAAATAAATAAAATAAATCTTTTTTTTTAAAAAGCTAATCAGCATTTTTTTTTTAAATTATTTATTTCTCTCCCCTTCCCCCCGACCCTGGTTGTCTGTTCTCTGTGTCTATTTGCTGGGTATTTTTCTTTGTCCGCTTCTGTTGTTGTCAGCGGCACGGAAATCTGTGTTTCTTTTTTTTGCATCGTCTTGTGTCAGGTCTCCATGTGTGCAGCACCATTCCTGGGCAGGCTGCACTTTCTTTCACGCTGGGCGGCTCTCCTTATGCACTCCTTGCACGTGGGGCTCCCCTACGCAGGGCACCCCTGTGTGGCATGGCACTCCTTGAGTGCATCAGCACTGTACATGGGCCAGGTCCACACGGGCCAAGGAGCCCTGGGATTTGAACCGCAGACCTCCCATGTTGTAGACGGACGCCCTAACCACTGGGCCAAGTCCGCTTCCCCTAATCAGCATTTTTACTTCCCTCTTGAACAAGACAGGGACCTTAGAACGCTTAAATTTTATTCATTCTCTTCCCAATTTTTATATTATTGTTGTCTTGTATCCTCCCCTCCCTCACCAGTGGCTCCATTGTCTGTTTCCTTGTTGTTTTTGTTCATTGTTTGTGCTCATTATCTGCTTGTTTTTTGCTCATTGTCTGTTTTTTTCTTTAGGAGACCGCAGAACCAAACCCAGTACCTCTCGTGGGAGGCATGTGCTCAACTGCTTGAGCCACATCTGCTTCCCTTCATGTATTTTAATTCTTTTTTTCCTTTAAACCCTACAAACAAATTATTGTTTTTTTAAAGCAGTTTTATTTTCATTTTTTAATTTCTTTACATTATTATTTTGTTAGTTAATATTTGTTTTGATTTACCCATATATTTATTTACTATTTTCTTACCATTCCTTTTTTTATCTAATACCCTCCACCTGGATCATTTGCTTTCTGCCTGAAGTATGTTCTTTAACATTTACTTGGTGAAGTTCTTTTGATGGCAGCTTTCTCAGTTTTTGTTTGGCTGATAAAGGCCTTTATTTTGCCCACATTCTTAAAAGATCTGTATTTACTGGTAATGGAATCCTAGGTTAACAGGTATTTTTCTTCAGGCCATTTAAGATATTATTATTCTACACTGTTACTGATTTAAAAGTCAGCCTCTTTAAAAGTAATCTGTCTTTTCTATCTGGGTGCCTTTCAGATCTTTTTTTACTCTTTTATGTTTTAGTGATTTGTTTAGGTTTGGATTTATTTTTATTTCTCCTGTTAGGAATTTTTTGGCTTCATATATCCATGAGTTGGTGTTTTTCATCAGTTTTGAGATTTTTAGAACATTATTTTTTCAAATATTGCCTCTGCCCACACTTTGTTTTCTTCGTCTTTGCCTCTGATTAGACATATATTAGACTTTACTCATCCATGTCTCTTAAATATCCTCTCTTTTGTTTTTCTAACTCTGTGTGCTACATTACAGGTAATTTCTTTAATACTATCTTTCAGTTCACTTAATCTTTTTTTTTAGATTTATTATTTTATCCTCCCCGCCCCCCCCCGCCATTGTTTGCTCTCTGTGTCCATTCACTGTGTGTTCTTCTGTGTCTGCTTGTATTCTCATTAGGCAGCTTTGGGAACTGATCTGGGACCTTCCGGAGTGAGAAAGAGGCCATCATTCTCTTGCACTGCCTCAGCTCCCTCGTCTGCTGTGTTTCCTACCTCTCCTCTGTGTCTCTTTTTGTTGTGTCGTCTTGCTGCACCAGCTCTCTGCGTGGGCCAGCTCGCCACATGGGCCAGCTTGCCTTCACCACGAGGCCCTGGGCATTGAACCCTGCACCTCCTATATGATAGATGGCAGCCCAGTTGCTTGAGCCACATCTGCTTCTGTAAATCTTTTCTTAGCTGTATCTAATCTACTGTTAATGTGATGCACTGAGTTTTTTAATTTCAATTATTATACTTTTTAAAATTCCAGATACTTTATTTGATCTCTTCAGATCTGCTTGCTCTTCATAATTTGTTCCTGAACATATGTTTGAGCTTGTCTTTTATGTCTTTAAATATATTAGAGACTCCATAATCTGAAGTGGTCCTTTTAGGTCAGTTTCTGTTTTTTTATTTTTCACTGTGATCTGCTCATTTTCCATGAGATTTCATTAATAGGAATTCTTGGAGACCTAAAGTGAAGGTAGGCTCCTCCAAAGAAGATTTGAGTTTGCTTTTATCCACAGCCTGGTGTTTTTACCAGTCTATATTAAATCATTTTAAATTAAAATACCTGCTTGAGGGTTTTCAGAGCACTCAGATAATGTGAACTTAGGCTGCAAAGCCCTGTGAAGGGCTAGTGTATAATCCGAATTTTCAATGCAATCTTTTTTTCTATTATAGAAGTCCTCTTTTTTTTTTTTTTGTCTTTATCCAGAAGTCTTCTTGAGTTAGGCAGTTATTTCTGATTCACTCTTTCATTTTGGGTATAGCCCTGTTGGATCCCAGCTTTATGGCAGAGGTACTGGGCTTCCTTTTATGTTGTCTGTACCCATGAAACTTTGAGAAGCAAAGCTGAAGTTCATCAGGTAGCAAATGTTTTTAGGATAAGGGTTGGGCTCTATGGCCACACTTACCTCCCTGGGTTTCCATCTTCATTCAGTCTCTGACCGGAGGATTCCTTAATTACTTATTAGCTCATCATTATTTTTAAAGATCATGTTTCATTGGGAAGGTGGATCTAGGTACCAAGACTGCCTGCTGTATCACCATTGGAAATGCTGTGATTCCCTTTATCTTTTTACCATCAGACTCAATCTTTTTTTTTTTTTTAGGAGGTATGGGAGATTGAATCCAGGACCTTGTACATGGGAAGCGGGCGCTCAACCACTGGTGCACATCCACTCCCCAATGAGAATTGGTTTTTTCATTTGTTTGTTTTTAGGAGGTACTGGGAATCAAACCCAGGACTTTGTACATGACAGACAAGCACTCAACCACTTGAGCTACATCTGCTCCCCCAATCATTTTTGTTTTAATGAGCTGTACCTATTTTTTTTTAAATCCCCCCCCTTTGTCACTTTTTTGTATGCTGTCTGCTCTGTGTCCATTTGCTGTGCGTTCTTCTGTGTTTAAATTTATTTTATTCCCCTTTCCCCCCTTGTGGCTTGCTTGCTCTGTTCTCTGTGTCCATTCGCTGTGTGCTCTTCTGTGTCTTTTTGCTTGTCTCCCTTTTTTTTTTGTTGAATCACCTTGCTGAGTCAGTGCTCTGCAGCACTTGCAGGTAGGGTGGCACTCTGTGGCGTCTGTGGACCGGGTGACACTCCACAGTATGCGGGTGAGCCTGCCTTCACAAGGAGACCCTGGGACGCGAACCCAGGGTCTCCCATATGGTAGATAGGAGCCCAACTGATTGAGCCACAGCTGCTTCCCCCCCCCCAATCACTTTTTAAATTTCTGTGAGCAGCGTGACTGGGGTCCCCATAACCAGGTGGCAGGGGACATGTAGGTTGTTCTTCCAAGCTCCTTTTCCAGCTCCTGCCCACTTACAGCCTCATCTTGTAGAAGATGGTATAATTGGGCTTACAGTTTTTTATTTGTCCAAGAGGTGATCCAACATATAGGCTAAGGGCTAATTGAGTGGGGAAGAAAGATAAAAGGAGGGGGAGGACAGCTTACAGCTGAAGTGATAGAAGCCATTTATTGCCAAAAGGGTGTGAGCAAGAGTTCTGGGAAAAAAATGCTCTGTTGTTTCAGCTACATTATACTACATATCTGGTGAACCCCGTTGGCCTATAAAATCCTTTCCATTAGTCAGGGTGTGCTGTGCTTTTGTTCTTGACTACTGCTGTTTTTAGAGCCATTTGGTTTGTGTGTTTTGGTTTCTTTTTGAGAAGGCAGATTGTTATGTATTTAGGAATTTATTTACAGTAATTGGAGTTTTCTGGCTTCTTTAGTCCCCTCTTCTGATAAAAGATTCCCATCATGAAGCTTGTGTTCAGAAAATGCCCGCATGATCCCTTGCCCCAAGTGCCAACAGCAGATGCAGCAATTGACACGCTGCAGGGAATTTCCAACTGCTGGGCAGGTCTCTGAAATCCAGACACGTGCTGTTCACACTTTGGCTTCTGAAGCAAGGATCAGCAGCTGAAAGAGGGGAGGGGCTGGCAGGGGACTGGAGGGAGAAAGATCTTATAACGCCTGCCCAGGGCTTAAGGCTGCGTCAGCTCTCTTCATTTCTTCTCCAGCTGGCGTTGGCAGAGTAGAGTAAATCACTGTAGTGTGCTTATGAGCTGAACTCACTGGGGGTTTCTTTGAGGCACACCTGTGACATCATCCAGCTATCACTGCCGGTTCTGCATAACCTCTTCTCCTCTCCCTTGATAGAGGGTGATGCCCAGAACTCATATCAGGTCAATGAGCAGAAGGAAATGTTTGGTAATCATTGTTTTAAGATGCCTGCTAAGGACACAATTGATGGTTTAGCAGTCCATCGACATGTTCTTTGAGATTCCTCATTGGAAGAGAAAACCCTCTTTGCAAACAGAGCCTGAATAGCCGTTGTAGATAAAACTTTTTTTTTTATTTTAGGAGGTACCAGGGATGGAACCCAGGACCTCCTACATGGAGAGCAAGTGCTCAGTCACCGAGCTACATTTGCTCCCCAGATAAAACTTTATAAGCACGGAGGAGAAAGACAATCCAGGAGTTGAACCTCACCTTTGTCTCCAGCCCCCAACCCCTCCCAAATACCCTCTACCTCCACCCCTGGTAACACACACACCCTGGCTGTTCTCTATACAGCAATTACATTGATTCCTTTTTTTTTTTAATACCCCCCTGTGGCTTTTTACTTGCTGTCTGCTCTCTGTGTCCATTTGCTGTGTGTTCTTCTGTGTCTGTATTATTTATTTTTATTTCCCCTCTCCCCTTGCGGCTTGCTTGCTGTCTGCTCTCTCTGTCCATTTGCTGCGCGCTCTTATGTGTTCTTGCTTGTCTCCCTTTTTTTGTTGAGTCCCCTTGCTGAGTAGGTTCTCCACAGCCCCTGTGGGCCAAGTGGTGCTCCGCACTGTGCAGGCGAGCCTGCCTTCACAAGGAGGCCCCGGGACGTGAACCCAGGGCCTCCCGTATGGTAGACGAGAGCCCAACTGATTGAGCCACAGCTCCTTCCCTACATTGATTCTTTTTAAAACATCAGATCATGTCACTTCTCTGTTCAAAATCCTCCGCTGGCTTCCCATTTTATTCAATCTTTTCAAGGTCTTACATTAACCCCCACCTCGCCCTTGCCTCTCTCTGACCTCATTTACTACTAATTTCCCCTGGTTTACTTCTGCTTCAGCCTCACTGGCCTTCGTGCAGGCCCTCTGATAAGCCACTTTAAGTCTTTCCTTAAATGTTACCTCCATAAGGCCTACTCCCACTATCATAACACTTATTTTCTAAATACTAGATAAGTTAAGTATTTTCCTTGTATTTACTGTTTATTTTTACCACTCATCCTCTGCATGAACATACGCTCCCTACAGGCAGGATTCTTTGACCTGTTTTAATTGCTGATATATTGCGATCATCTAGAACAGTTCCTGGCAAGTTTTAAATTCGCGATAAATATGTGTTGAATTGAGTTCAAGTCAAAGAATAAAGTTTGGCAGCATGTCAGTCTAGGCATTGAAGATTGAATGCCCAGGTCAGGGGCATCTGTACTTTGGGTAATTGCTTATAATCTTAATATCTTTCCTTATTTTCTGTTGTTATTGTTTGATGTTGTTTTCACCTCACTGTGTTGTTTTAAAGGTTCCTTTTCTGAAAATGGAATTTCCAAATGCATATGTTGTATCCTGACATTAAATTAAAATACATTAAGTATGTCTTAGTATTTACTGTTATTCCTGGAATAAATAGATTTGGGGCTCTGGAAAGCAAAATTTCTTTGAGAACAAGATAAGGTCTATCCTTTCTGGTCTCCTAAATCTTTCAGTTTTTGTTTTCTGTCCTTTCTTCCTGCTCAAAAACTCTATTTTATTTCTTTTTCTTTACTCATTTAACAAATTTTTATTCTCACCTTACCAAATAATTTTTTAAAAAGATTTAATATTTTAGGTTTTGTTGACAGTACTGAACAACGTAAGAAAAACTTGGAAAACACCTGTCACATGTACACCAAATTCCCAGCAATGGCTGCCTTCCTATGTGTATACATAAATATTTAAGGTTTTTTAAAACACAGTTGAAATGATACTGAATATGAAATGTTTGATCCTGTTGTTTTCACTTATAAGTATTCAGAGTATTAAAAATCTTTAACCATCATTTTTCATGGTTGAATAGTGTTCACAAATGAAAATGCCAGTTTTTGTCATTCTCTGTGGACATTTTTCCCCCTAATTTTCTAGTTTATAAATAGTGCTGTGATTAACCTCTTTGTACATAAAGGCTTTGCGTTTCATGTTGGTTTATTTATTTTTTTTAAAGATTTATTTTTTTATTTATTGCCCCCCCCCAGTTGTCTGCTCTCTGTGTCCTCGCTGTGTGTTCTTCTGTCACCGTTTCTATCTTTATCTGTGTACCAGGAATCTGTGTTTCTTTTTGTTGTGTCATCTTGCTGTGTCAGCTCTCCATGTGTGAGGCACCATTCCTGGGCATACTGCACTTTATTTCGCACTGGGTGGCTCTCCTTACAGGGCACACTCCTTGCGCGTGGGGCTCTCCTACGCAGGGGACACCCCTGCGTGGCAGGGCACTCCTTGCGCGCATCGGCACTGTGCATGGGCCAGCTCCACACGGGTCAGGGAGGCCCAGGGTTTGAACCACGGACCTCCCATGTGGTAGGCGGATGCCCTATCCATTGGGCCAAGTCCAAGTCCACTTCCCTCATGTTGGTTTATTATAGTATATTGTTAAAAGCTCAGTTGTTGGGTTAGAGGATTTGAAGTCTTTATGTTTTTGATATTCTTATCTACTTTTTATTAACCAATTTATAGTTCTCTGTAGTCTTGACTCTGCTCATTTTCCTATTCCAGCCTATTATCTTTCTTATCAATTTTTTGGACTTTTCAGATAGTAAAGATAGTATATCGTTGCTACAGTCATTGCTGATTTCCCTGTTTGTATTTGTTTTCTGTTTGTGTGTTTCTATTTTTTTTAAGGTGCAGAAGTTATAAAATTGTATGTGGTTAAATATGTCCTTATTTTCCTGTGTGATTTTTATTCCATTGTTTATTTAAGTTTACAAATATATCTTCATTTTCACCAGCTGGAGAGAATTCTAGGACCATTTGGTGTATAATATCATCCAGTTGGTAAGAGATAAGAGAAACCTACCTGCTTAATTAAATACGGCAACATGTTGTGAGGGTAGATCTTTTGCATCAGATATATAAGTTCCCAACCAGCAGATCAGCCGATTTTTATACATTACTTTGAGTGAGGTGAGGTTGGAATTGTTGTGAACTAGATTTTCAGGGTCAGACCTTTGACCTCATCTCAGGTGAAAACTTCCCAGCTGGGAATGGCACAAGCTTGGAAAATTACTTAGCATGGGTTTGCAAGGTGAGCAGTCATGTAGCCTTGCTATTTCAAGGATGCAAGAATATGGTTACCCTTCATGGCCTTTTTTTTTTTTTCACTAATGAATGACCCCCCTATTTTGTAACAAAATGTTACGGGAGAAATACATTTTTACTTTAAAGTCAAACCTCTTGTATTAAACATCTCTTGAGCTGAACAGCAAGGGAGTAGGGCTTTTGCTGGTGAGGACCCTCAAGCCACCCCCACAAGGGATCATCCTTAGCTAGAGACATTCAGATATGACTGTTTCCCATAATCTCTTAAGGCCCTTATCATTGGTGAGTCTTTGGCTTTGGGAGCACCATGGAAGGTGTGCTAAGGGCAACATTTTTGCTGAATGTGTAGTGAATCAATACATCTGGCTGTTTTGGGCTCAGGGTGATATGCCAGAGGAGGGTAGAGGGTAATGAGATGTTTTTAAAATTTTGTCTCTTTAAAGAGTCTAGAGAGCGGCATCGGGATGGAATAGACATATCCTGTTTGTCAGGGTGAGTCAGGCCGTGACTTTTATGTTCTCTGGGTGGTTGACTCTTTTGGGGAGAGAGGATTAGCTGCCAGCAGTGTGATCTCTCCCTTCTCATAAGGCCATGTGGTCTCATGGTTATAAGCTTTGCAATTGATCATATTTTTTTAAAATAATGCATATTACACATATATATAGGCATTAAAAAGACTGATGGATGTACATCAAAGCTGGTTCTCTAGGATGGTGGAATTACGCATGTTTTTACTTTTATTTCTCAGTGTATTTATATATATATGTATATTTTACTGGATAAATATAAATTTTTTATTCTTTTATTTTTTTATTTAGTTTTATTATTTTTTATTTTCTTAAGTTTTTAAAAATCATACAATATATTACACAGTATATTTGGTTCATCGTAATGCAATATACAGTATTTGTCCTTTTGTGTCTCTCAGTATTTTTGTAGTTTCCTGTAATGATCACAATACTTTTGTAATAAAAATGTATTTTTAAAAATTACAATGACAATAAATAACTGAAGTTAGATAAAACTGGGTTCTATTTGTACTTGTGTTTACTTGCTATATCATGCAAATTACTTTACCACCTCTAAATCTATTTTGACATCTGGTACCTCACATACAGTAGAAATTTAATAACATTTAATAAATGTTTGTAAATTAAACTTACCCATCATAGTAGCGTGCCATTGATTGCCAGTATTTCTCTCCCTCTCTTAAGGGAAGATTCTGTTTTGTCTCTTGAAATTGAATTTCAATTCAATTCAAAGAAGCAACTTTGGTTTTGAGGGCTTATCCTTTTTGTTTTATTTCATTTTGTTTTGACATTGTGATTCTTCTCTTATTCCAGGATAACCAACAACCTGGTAGATCAACTAGAGGCTCTTCAGTTATTCTTGAAAATGCAATTATTTTAGCTCCATAAAATGCATACATCCTTCAACTACTTAACATACTCTGTGAGGACAAGAGAGTATGTATTTTATCAGATCTCTAACAGTGTTCAGCAAAGCTCACTTCAAAATTAGATACTTAATACTGATTGATTGATTGATTGATTGGTTGATTTACCCCACGGTGCAGGAGTACATGAAACTAGTTTAGGCGTTTAAGAAATTAACATACTGCTAATTTTTAGAAAAAGTTAATCTTTTTTGTAGTCGAATAATTGTGGCTAGTAAAATGTTAATGTATTGGAGTTTATTTTAAAATTCTTTGACTGCCTTTAAATCCTCAAAACTTCTTTGAGATGGTAATGCTACCATCTGCCATCTACTACTTTAAGAAACAAGGGTTAAAATTCTTCAGCACAGTATCAATGTAATTTTTCCTTAGCCCCAAACTATAGGGGCCTATCTTTCCCTCTGAAGATAGTAGAAATTCCTATAAATTAACTAATGCTCTTTAGCCCATGGATGCTTCCTTCCAAGGAAGGCTGGAGCAGCTCATTCAACTCTTGTGGTACCTGTCGTCAGAGTTTCAACCTTCCTTGAGACCTCTAAAGGCAAAGAGCCCTGTTGGGAATGGGTGGAAATGCCTCCACATATGTGTGCTATTTCTTTAAAAGAAAGTCAAGCGGAAGTGATGCTGTAGGGAACATCTGCACTTGGAGCTGAGTGGAGAGAGCGAGATGCGCTACAGCTGGTGTAAGACCCTGGCAGGCTGAGGAGCTGCTGTCTATTGGGGTTTACTTCTGTCTACATTGAAACATGGCTTGGAGGGGGTTGGTGGCCTGTTGCCAGCCTCAGTTAGCCTGCCCTTCTCTTTCCTCTTTCCTCCTCACCCTCTCCCCTCCCACCTCCCCTCCCTCATGCTTTAAAGTCACATTTCCAGGCCAGACGTAGAATTAATCTCTGGGCACTTCACATTGCTGGCAGCTGAAAGCAGGATGTGGGATCTTTTTTTCTTCTCTTTCTCTCTCTCTGCGTCTTGGCTGACTTTTTTACCTCTCGAAGAATTTGGAAGGCCGTGAGATCCCCCCTCCCCCCTCAGTACTGTGGAGTTTTTCAGCATGCTGATCACCCTGCTGCGGCTTCACCCTAATAGACTTCATATGTTGATGCAGTTGACATCAGTATCAAACTATTTTACATGTGATCTGGTGTATTTCCTGAGGAAATCTGCAAGATATTTATTAAGAACTAATAAAATAAACCTCTCCATGAGTTTTTAGGTAGTTTTCAATTTTTCATGTCTCTCTCGTTTCCTCTTATCAATGAGTTGCTATTTTCTCTCTACTCTGACCATTGCAAAAGGAAACAAAAATAAATGTTTTAAACTGTTCCTGAAGGGACAGAGAGAATAGTTCTGCCATGATGTATCAGCCAGAGCTGTATTTTTAGTGCAGCATTGTAGAAACTAAAAATATCCTGTTATAGTGGATCCTTTTTATAGGTCTGTGTGTGTGTGTGTGTTTATAATGTTGTACGCACAAGTGCTTTTGTGCATCAGCAGCCGCTCTTCCCATCACAGCTGGACTCCATTAGTCCTTGAAAATTAATGTAATCCTAGTTAAGAAAAAAATTAATTACTCTACCAGAGCTGCATTTTATCCAAAGCTAGTGTTAGCTCCCTAGCTGGCAGCTTAGTTTGAGAGACTCCAGGGGCCCATGGAGTTGTGGCTTTGGTATCACAGCATGTGCTGCCATGTTTTTCCTGTTGGATGCATTCCTCAGTTCTTTAGGGTTAGACATGTGGCACATGTGGCATGCAGAGAGTAACTTCAGACCCCTCTGCCTTGGTGAAATACTATGTTCCAGTCTGATCCTCCCCAGAAGAAGTGTCCCTCCACAGTTTTAACTCACCTGCCATATCAGATTTTCTTATCAGGTTTCTTGACAAGAAAGATATCTTGGCAATAGTTGATTTTTAGTGTCCTCTGGAGGAGAAATAACATTTATCAAAATCCAAGAGCACAAAGGGTTTGTCTGAGTTCTATGTGGACAATTGACAGTCACAGTTTTGCCCTTTTTTTCTTTAAGGTTTGGACTTTTTTGTTTTTAAGTTGCTTAATACACACCTTTTATTATAAATGTGTGTGTCAATTTTGACTTTGCTGATTTCTAGTCCAAGTTCTGAGTGAGGAGCTGAGTGTAACACTCTCAACTTTGTCATCAGTGTTCTGGGATGAGGTGCAGGACAGCCCAGAAGTTGCAGTCTGCCTCGCGTTAATACTATAGTTCTTGTGCAGTTGCCTGCTTTTGTTGTTGTTTTGCTTAATCTTCCTTGGGACGGAACAGACAGGCTGGATTGAGGGTGGAGGATAGAGTGGGGTGTGTGGGAAGATGGTGGTTGCTTCCATACTGGTCAGAGTCTGCATGTTCTCTGCTGAGAGTCCAGGCAGGATCCATCTGTTAGACTGTGGTTCTCTTTTTTTGCTTAGCTGGCGTGTGGGCAGTGTAGGCCTGTGTAACCCATGACATGCCTCCCAGAGTGCCCTGAGGGCATGGATCCTCAAGATGCTCTTCAGAAGAGGAACAGGATTAGTGATGTTTGGTTTCTTTTTGACCATGGGCTCTGATGCTTATTTCTGGACCTGCTGGTGACTCTAGATCCTCCCGCTGAATCTGTCTTCTTCATCCCCCAGCTGACAACTGCTTGAGCCTTCGGTTTCCTGTACTTGGTCCCCAGGCAGTGTAGTTCAATAAAAGTAGTAATTAGGTCTTTTACAAATTTATTTTATTAGTGAAGAGAGTTGGTGGGTAATTGGCTGTAATTCTAACACAGCTAGTTTGGAGATTAATAAAAATGTTCAAAAGAGCAGTTTTACCAGAGGCAGCGGGCCTGTTATTCCAAGTTCTCTGCCGAGCTGAAATCAGAGCAGCGTGAGACCCATGGTGGACTGTGCTGCTGGGAGGATACAAAGCCACGTTCCTTGTTGTTACAGTCTGTGCAGTGCCCGTCCTTGAGGGTGTTTTACGCTGGCATTGGAAAAAAGGAAACCTTGTTTTCCAAGAACTCTGCTCTCTCTCAGCTTGATAAGCATTTAAAAATAAAAGCTGCACAATTGAAATTGGCAGTGCATCCTCATTCTTTTGTCTCTCTGTTTATTTTTTTCCCTCATCCCTCAACATGTGTGCTACAGCCCATGGTTATTACACCCTCAAGAATGATGATCTGGAACTCAGCAAACTTGCACCAAGGTCTACCCGCCCGCACTCGGCTGTTTAAAGCTGGCTGAGGCAGCAAGGCCTAGCGCTGAGGGGCCTGGTAGAACAGCCTCAGCAGCTCCAACTGTGGTATGTTTCCCTTTTTCCCTGAAGCTGCTGTCTGAAATTTTGAGCTCCTTCAAAATCAATCTTTCATGTTAGTTTTTGCAGTTAATTGATCTGTTTACCTCTCCATTGGAGGAGCTCAAAAAGAAAATCCTTTGGCACTAATCAGGAGCATTCCTGGCTTTTTAAAAATATTCTTCTGAGCTATGATTTTATAATACTGACTCAGGAAGGAGAAATACTGACTAGGGCTTAGGTCAGGAAAACTATAAGTCCTGGTTTGCCCAAGGATGGGCTCTGTTTATCAGTTATTAATAGCATACCCTTTCATTTTCGGAAGTATCCCAGTTTACAAAGTGATAAATTTTAGCATCACCCTAGCTTGTATGCGTTTAGCAACAAACAAAAACACTTACTACAAACTGTTAATTCTTTGTTTAGAAATGTAATGGCATTGTAAGTCATGCTAAACCCTGCCCCTAAGCTTTGCACGCTGATTCCACTAGAGTCATGCTCATGTGACCTCAGAAAGAACTGCTGTATCTCTGGCTCTCTTAGAGAGAAAACTGGCCTTCCTGTATGAGTGGGTCCTGGTAAAGCCAATTTCGGAACACCGTGTCACTTGTCTCAACTTTTCTGGTTATCATTGCCTAGCTGATTCAGTCAGAACCTGGAGTTAGTTTGGTTGGGTGTGGTTTCAGGTTTGCAGACTTCCTGGTTGATGCCAGCAAAGGGTTGGTGCCTGATGTAACTGAATAGGGTGTTACTTCAGGTTAGTAGTCCTTGTTTTTGCTTGGCTGGTTGGGCTAAACCTGGTATTACTGTTTTCCCAAAGAATATTTTTGGTTTGAAAACTGAAGGTCAGCAGTTCGCAAGTGCCGAACTTTAAGCCGGCTCTGTGGTTTGTCTTATGCCACTGGGCCAGCAGCGCTGCAGTCCTGATCAATTGATCTGCATCAGTATGGAACCACGAACAGCAACTGGCAGACAGAACTCCATCTCACCCCATTTTCCTATGCAACCTGTCTCTCTGCCCAGATCCCCTTTCTTTCTCCTTGTAGGTCTGTCTTGCTCTTGGTTATGTATTTTACTTTTTGGGTCTATCTTTTTCCATCTCCCTGTCTCTTTACATAACAGTTTTTAATAATGTTTTAGTTAGTTCCAGCCTTTTCCCTGAATGGATCCCATTGGAAAATGCATCTGAAAGGAAACAGTTATACACTTCCTTTCCTTTGAAACTCTGTTGGCACCTTTTCTAGTGCAGTAAACCATACAACATGTATTTTCAAAGTTTCCAAACACAGACATGCTGGCGTTAAATTTATGAAGAAATATTTTATTCAGCTGTATGGTAACTGCGAGTTTTAGAGATGCTGATCAGATTTTAAAATCAGTGCTGACTTTTGGAACAAGGTTTTCTGATCTCTTTGGGAAATCTCACCACCCTGGCTCTTCGGGAGTCTGTGATGCTCTTTGCCTGGGTCTTTGATTGCAGGTTGAGTAGGAGGAGTTGGAGCAAGAGATCTAAATGTGGGAATCTCCCATCCATATCCAGAGGAAAACAAGGAAAGTCAATGAGTCATTGAAGAAATTGTGCATAGCTGTGTTGGGCACAGAAACAGAAGGTGGTACATTCCTTCTATTCCAGCCAAGGTGTGGAGGTCAAATAATACCTGTTTGTCTGGTTTGTCATTTACTTTCGGGGACCATGGCTAAGAAGAGTTTGTTTATTTGCATCAAAGCAATGATGATGTTGCTGCTGTCTATAAATGATTACCTCACTCTCCTTTTTTATACTATACCTATGGTCTGATGGGGAAAAAAAGTGTTAGAATCAGATCTATCTGTTTGGAAGTCTTTGGATTTGACTAAGGTTAGAATTTGTTCTGCAGGGACAGTGATCCTTTTCAAGGATCCTAGTTGTTTGAGTAGGAGATTCCTGGGAATGCTCTTAAAAGAAGCCTTTCAGTAGGAGGCTTCTTCCAAATTCTTCAAGCAGCCAAACTGTGTCCTGGATCACTTAGTTTTAAGTATGACCACGTTTCAGCCTTTCCTTGCTTACCAGCCCAACAATGGGTGCTGCTTCAGGACATGGAGATAGACTCTGTGCCTGCTGCGTACGACAGAAACTGCTAAAGATAGCCCAGCAAGAGCTGAGCATCCTGCAGGTAGTGTGTCCCACTCAATTAAATTAACAAGGACTTATTAAATATTCATTATGTGTCTTGTTCTTCTTAGTGTTTTTGGTAGCATTTGCCTTCATTGAGTGCATGCTTTCCAGAAATGCCTTTAGTGATCTTAACTCTGTATTCTCTTTAGCTCTCCCATGCCCTTCTGCCTGTTACTTGGATCGTCTCTTTCTTGTCCAGCATCCTGAATGGCAGCATTCACTAAAGCTATCATCTTGGCCTTCTTCTCTTCAGTCTTTTTCCATTGATATATTGTAAGATCTCATGGTTTCAACTATTACCTCTCTGTTGATCATTTCCATATCTCTTTCCTACTCTGATCTTTTTCATGAGTTTTCATTCACATTCTTCTTACACATCTTCACCTGGAGTCGCAAGCATATTCAAAGTTAACTCACCCTTTTTCTCACAGTGTTGCAAGTCAGATTCCCTTTTTCATACAGGATGTTGATTGAAGACTATTCTCAGGGTCAGCACCTGAGGTTGTGTGAAAGCAGCAGGATAAGGCAGAGAGAAGTTAAACTGCACTGCATTTGTAATAGGCCTTACCCAGTCCTACAGCTGACCTTGGCCCTTCAGAGTATCCCAAATTGGGCCAAAGGGACTGGATTTTTTTTTTTTTTTTTGGGTACTGAGGTCAGGGATCAAACCCGGGACCTCGTATGTGGGAAGCCTGTGCTCACTACTGAGCCACATCAGCTCCCTGGGATTTTTGTAGATCCTCTTCACCATCCATGGACAAATGACTGGATATGGATTACCCCTGAGAAGGGAGTGTGACGGGAGGAGGTCCCTTTCTTCAGCTGAGGGCAAGGCTGGGCGAGTGGGGACTCAGATTCTGTAAGCTGCTGCTGCCAGCACTCCCTGCAGTTGGGAGAACTGAGTGCTTAAGTTCTGAAGGGAATCTGGGTAGCTCACCAGCTCACCAAGTCATCTACAGCCCCACTAAAACTCTTCCTATGTACCGCGTTTTCTGTCTTGATACCAGTGTCTTCCAAATATTCAGACTGCCTCAGCCTCAGTATTTCTATTTTTAAATTTATGTACAACAATAATACCTGGAATATACATGTTTAGGTTGATGAGTTTTGACAAATACCAACCTCATTTTTTTTTCTTCTTTACCCTGTATGTTAGGAGTGTTTGAAAAATAACAAGAACTATCTTGAAATAACTTAAACAGGAAAGGAAATTTAGTACAATGAACTTGAGAACAAGGGTATAGCCATGCCTTTAGAAGAGATTGGAACCAGAGAAGTCATTTTCTGCTCCTCTGCTGCTTTCTGCATATTTGCTTTCCTGTGTCCTCCTCTCCCCTTCTTGGCACATAATACTTCAGTAAAAGATTGGTTGATTGATTGATTGCAAAAAAGAGCTTTTTCATACTTTTTAATAGCTACCTCTTCTACTATATCTGTGTACATTAAGTAGTCCTCTATTCATTGACACTAAGGTTTGCTGTTTGTAGTATTTTCTTGTGTAAACTGTGTAGCAGTGATTTTCCTGATATATATCCTTTCACACTTTTTTACCTCATAAGATGAAATTCTTCTTTGATTTATAGTTAACTATATGTGCAAATCCTATTAGACTTTGAAAGTCTAATCTATGTCTGATTCATTTTTTTGTGTTTGATTTATTTTATTTTAATTCCCCCTGTTGCCTGCTTTCTGTGTCCATTCGCTGTTCTTCTGAGTCCGCTTGCATTCTTGTCAGGCGGCACCAGGAATCTGTGTCTCTTTTTGTTGCGACATTTTGCTGTGTCAGCTCTCCATGTATGTGGTGCCTCTCCTGGGTGGGCTGCGCTTTTTTCGCTCAGGGCTGTTCTCCTTCCGGGGTGCACTCCTTGCTCATGGGACACCCCTACGCGGGGGGCACTGCTGTGTGGCATGGCACTCCTTGCGCACGGTAACACTGTGTGTGGGCCAGCTCACCACAGGGGCCAGGAGGCCCTGAGTATTGAACTCTGGACCTCCTGTATGGTAGGCAGATGCTCTATCAGTTGAGCCACATCTGCTTCCCTAATTCATCTTTGAAAACTTAAATGCCTATACACAGGACCTTGTACATGGTAACTTTTTGGTACATGCTGACCCTATGAATAAAGAAATTATTTTTTTGGCCCAGCATTATGTGAAGTGCTGCTCAGAGCGATCGGCTCTAACCATCAGGCACTGTAGTAAGTGATTTGGGATTTACTGGGACTGGGACTGGAGTCTGTCCTTTAGGCTCTGCCCTGCTGGGATCTCCAGCCTAGTGGGGAAGTCGTGATGTATTGTCAAGTCCTGTGCTAGGGCAGCTTTGAGCCACCATACTCAGTGATTGATATTGATAGATATACTTCCAGAGTCCAAAAAAGGAGGCCTGTCAGGCAGCATAATGTATAATACAGGTTTGACATATGCTTGGTCTTGAAGGAAGGACATAGATAACAGAGAGGAAAGAGGTAAAGCTTTGGAGATTGGGAGTGAGAGGATGACAATTCAGGGACATTAGAAGCAGGTTTGCTATTTTATTTCTTCTTGGCTATTGTCATTCACCATCTTTTGGTGTGGGACTGTTTCATTTTTTGATGTTTGTTTGAAGAAGCAAGGCAAAAAAAAAAAAAGCAAGGCAGAATTTTAAATAAACCTTTTAGGTCTTTTGAACCAGGCAGGAGTAAGTCAGTTCTATTCTCCAGCAGAGGAAATCTCACCAAGAAAATGAAGTTGAAATGGTGTTTGCAAATCTGTTTGGCAAAGGGTTCTAATTCCAGAATTACACAACTTTGTTCTGTCAGTGTTCAAATATAAATTTAATCTTTAAATCCTCTTGCTTTATACCATGCTGTGGCACTTTTTGTTTGAGAAATATCCCAAAAATGTACGTAAATTGAATTTTACATTCTAAGGATTAAGCATATGTTAAATACATATATATTTAATAGCATATATTTTAATGTATAATTTGGCCTTTTTAAAACAAATCTTTTTTATAGCATATGTCACTTTCTCATTTAAGTCGTTTAAGATTTTAGAATTCAGCAGTCTTTGTTCTTATTTGATTTTCAATCATCAATGGCGTATGAACTTGGGTTTCTATGGCCCTTAGTCTCTCTTTATTTAAGCAAATAAATGCTTAAAGTTCATGGATCCTTTTGAATTAGGAATAATCATCTCCCAATTTATTATTATTTTAACTTAGTTCTATAGATTTTCTTAAAGCAGAATATACCTATGAATATGTAAGCTATTTCTATCTATGTTTTTGGAAAAGCATTTTTAGATTGTGATACATATGTATTTTGTCTCACTATGCAAATAACATTAAGAAAGTATTTCTTGCATATGTGTCATGAGGGACCTTTCCACGATTATTTTTTTTCACACAGTATCCCTTGCAAAGAGACCATGTTAAAAAAAAAAATTTAAAAAAAAGAATTCAGTACTGAGAAAAGATTTGTGTTTTTTTTCTTGAGGAACTGATAGATAGATACATATTCCTTTCCAATAATGACAACTAAATAATTGTTTGTGTTTCTGTTTGCTTTGGCTGCCAGGAAAATCAGAGGCAAATTTAAGTTCATTCATGGTTGACTGTAAACCATGTGATTGACATATTTATATTTTCCTTTTTCTTGGTCCTGATTTTCTACATCTACTTTGATGTTATTTCATTGTATATGATTTTGTTCTAAGCTGCTGAAATCTTTTATGAAATGAAGTATAAAATAATAAATATAAACAAAAATAAATCTAGTTTAGGACCATACATATGGGTTTCAATAAGTATTCTTTTTTTTTTTTTCTTATAATTTTTTATTTTGAACCAATTTTAACTCACAGAAGAGTTGCAAAAGTAGCCCAGAGTGCTCTAGTACACCCTCACCCAAATTCCCTTAATATTTCTCCTATTTTTTTTTGAGGTACCAAGGCCAGAGATTGAACCCAGGACCTTGTATGTGGGAAGTCAGTGCTCAACTACTGAGCCACATCAGCTCCCTTGAACTTCCCTTAATATTAACAGCTTATGTAACCATTATACAATGATCAAAACTAGGAAACTAACATTGGTAAAATACTATTAATTAAACTATAAACTTCATTTGAATTTCATCAATTGTTCCACTCATGTCCTGTTTCTGTTCCAAGACCTCTCTAGCCACATTGCATTTAGCTATTCTTCTTCCTTAGTCTCCTCTAATCTCTAACAGTTCTTCAGTCTTTTCTTGTCTTTCATGATCTTGGCACTTTTGAAGAGTGTTGATCAGTTATTTTGAAGACCGCACCTCAATTTTAAATTTCTTTGTCTTTCTTTTTTTTTAATGTTACATTCAAAATATGAGGTCCCCATATATCCCTCCACCCCACTCACCCCACTCCTCCCATAACAACAACTTCCTCCATCATCATGGGACATTCATTGCACTTGGTAAATACATCTCTGAGCACTACTGCACCACATGGTCAGTGGTCCACATTATAGTTTACACTCTCCCCCAGTCCACCCAGTGGGCCATGGGAGGACATACAATATCCAGTAACTGTCGCTGCAGTACCACCCAGGACAATTCCAAGTCCTGAAAATGCCCCCACATCACATTTCTTCTTCCCATTCCCCACCCTCAGCAGCTACCATGGCCTCTTTCTCCATTTCAATGCTACATTTACTTCCATTACTATTCACAATAGTTCCAGAATAGAATATCAGTAAGTCCACTCTAGTCCATATTCTTTTCCTCCATTTTGTGGACCCTGGGATGGTTATGTCCACTCCATCTTGGTGTCGAGAGGGTGCTTAGATTCCACTTGGATGATGGATGCAATTCTCCTGTTCACAGTTGCAGGCACTCTTGGCTCCCTGGTGTGGTGGTTGACCTTCTTCACCTCCCTGTTAGCTGGCTTGGGTAAGTCCAATAAACCAGAGGGTAGGAGTTGCAAGTCTTTTGAGGCTCAGGGCCTGGCTATCACATGGACAGTCCAGAGATTCAGATCCCCTGAGTATACACTAAAATCCAATGCCAACCACAGGTCTGGTAAAAGTGACAGGAGAGGCTTGTGAACAAAGATCACATCTGAGTCCAACTCCATCACACTCAGGAACACAAACTCCAAAGTAGGGCCAACTGACAAGTATTCTTTTTTTAATGCAATTTTATTTTATTCTTTTTTAATGATTTATATTTATTTCTCTCCCCCCACCTCCCTCATTGTGTGCTGTCTTGTGTCCATTCTCTGTGTGTTCTTCTCTGTCCGCTTGTATTCTCAGTGGCAGCAGGAATCTATGTCTCTTTTTGCTGTGTCATCTTACTGTGTCAGCCCTCTGTGTGTGCTGCACCACTCCTAGGCGGGCTGTGCTTTATCGGGCAGGGCGACTTTCCTTGTGGGACACAGTCCTTGTGCATGGGGTTCCCCTACTTGGGGGTGCCCCTGTGTGGCATGGCATTCCTTGCATGTGGCAGTACTGTGCGTGGGCCAGCTCACCACACAGGCCAGGAGGCCCTGGGTTCAAACCCTGGACCTCCTATGTGATAGGTGGATGCTCTATCAGTTGAGCCACATCCACTTCCCTCAGTAAGTATTCTTGACAAACTGGCCAACCAGTCACCTGAATACAAATTTGGAAGGGCTATTACTTAAAGGGGTGACCATTCTAGAGTCTCTTTCTTCCTTGACATCATTGCTTTATTCAGCTATTATTCTGCTCATCTCTTTTCTGCTTTAATACTAGATGTACCACAGTGGGTGGGGTTGGATGAAGTCATTACTTGATCTGGCTTTGGCATTGTACAGCTTTGAGGAACCATTCAGGAGAGGATTCCACCTCAAATTATGTCTTATCATTTGCAGCATTTTTCAGAACTGAGCCTTCAAGGCTTGTTTGATGACGCTGATACTTTTTGCATTCAGGAAGCTTCCTGAAAGAAAGAGCTGAGTTTTCAGAAGTCCAAGAGGTACCTCCTTCACTGGGTACTTCTTGCCCTATCTATCTCAAAATTGTTTCATTTTGGCATTGAATTTGCAAACTCTCAGGCACTTTATAATCCTTCAGGAAGCCATAAACCAAAGAGAAATTGAGTTAATCTGTTAAAACAGAAGTTGGACACTTCTCTGACCCTCTGCCTGCCATATCAAAGTGGCTTTCTTTGAATCAGGATGTTTGTAGGCATTATCTCTCATTAACTTTACTTTAGGTCTAAAATGTTCCTGAAGCATACCAACAAAGACAAGTTGTAAGCTGTTTGAATCAGCTACCAGATCACTACCTGCTTTACCAAAAAGGATGTAGTTGTATTTATTCCTTATTGTTGCAGCAAAAACGTACTAGGTTGGCCAATGGTATGTCTCCTAGCAAGCCCCCTTCACATTTCTTCTCTTCCACAATTTAAATAGCTTCTTACCCAAAACATCCCAGATCTGCTGCATGGAATTCCATGGGGACTTATCTGCTAGCCCTCTTTTCTAACCCTTCTTTCCTTCCCCTAAGTATTGTGAGAGAGGCAAGCTTCCCAGAACCTCTGGCAGGTGGCATAGAAGCAGAAACTATCCTACAAGACCCACTCGTAACTCTTCCAAATGAGATACTGGAATGGCAGGCTCTCTTCTCCTGGACCTCATTCCTGAGGGACTTACCCAGTGCCAGCATGCTGTTCTGCTGGCAGCTGCTCTTCCTGCCCAAGAGGGTGGGGACGTGTTTTTGAATAACCCTGGAATCAGGCAGGAAATTCTAAGTGACCAAAATATCAATCCTGAGACACAACCAAGGTGGAAATTGCCAGTGTGTATTTTGACTGATGCTTTTTTATTTATTTATTGCATTTCCAGGAAATTTACAGGATTACTGTGTCTAAAATTGCACGGGCATTTCCTGGGAAAAACTAAGCACTCAGTTAGAAGTGTTTTCATTTTTTCTTGTATAGAGTAGAAATGGGGTTTACTGTCCACCTTGCCAAGATCTATTGATAGAGCCCCCAGCACTTTTCTTGGCCCTGGAGCCCCATATACAGGAGGAAGAAATGCCAAGCTATCCTTTGGAGAGGGTATAGCACTTGTAGAGATCATTTTCTCACCTTCATAACGTAGCTGTTGTGTTATAATGCTGTTGTAAAGAGCTCTGGAATCAACCAGACTAAGGGTTTGAATTCCCCACTCAGCCACTTACCAGCTGTGTGACCTTGGTAAAGAAAGTTACCTACTGTGAGGCTTAGGTTCCTTGTCTATGAAATGGGGATATCGATGCCAGTCTCTGAGTGTTAAAGTAGATAATATATGCAAAAACACCTTGTCCAGGGCCTTGGCACATATTAGGCATTAGATTAGGCATTAGTAGATGTTCAGTTTTCTTTATCAAATCAGATAAAATCTCATAAAATCCAAATTAATGGGTCAGACTAATGGTCTTTCAAATGTTATTCCCCTATATATTTAAAGCTCTTTAAACATTTTTATTGAGGTATAATTGATATACTTAGGCTGCACATATTTTAAGTGTTTGATCATTTGTGAAACTATCACCACTGTTGAGGTGGTGAACATATCCATCACCTCCAAGGTTTCTCCATATCCCTTTATAATCCATTCCTCCTTAATACCCTTTCTCTATCTCCAGGCAACAACTAATCTATCTTCTGCCACTGTAGGTTAGTTTGCATTTTCTAGAATTTTTTATGAATGGAATTATACAGTATGTTGTCTTTTTTTCTTTTTTCTTTTTTACCTGGCCTGTTTGATTCAACATAATGATTCTGACATTCATCCATGTTGTTGAGGAATTCAGTAGTTTGTTCCTTTTTGTTGCTGAGTAGTATTCCATTGTGTAGGTATTTGCTTATCATTTGCTTATCATTTACATAGTGGACATTGGGTTTTTTTCTTGTTTGGGGCTATTATAAAATGAAACTGCTATGAACATTCATGTGTAAGTCTTTGTGCGGACTTAGGCTTTTAATTCTCAGTGTGGAATAGATAGTTGGGTCGCTTGGTAAGTATATGTTTTAACTCTTTAAGAAACTGCCCAACAGTTTTCCAAAGTGTTTATACCATTTTGCATTCCCAAAGCAGTGTATGAGGGTTCCAGATATTCCATGTCCTCACCAGCATGTGTTACTCTAAACCTGTCTTTTTTTTTTTAAAGATTTATTTTTTATTTATTTCTCTCCCCTTTCCCCCCAACCCCCCCCCCCCCCCCCATTATCTGGTCTCTGTGTCCATTTGCTGCGTGTTCTTTGTCCCCTTCTGTTGTTGTCAGCGGCATGGCAATCTGTGGGTTTTTTTGTAGTTGCGTCATCTTGCATCAACTCTCTGTCTGCGGCACCATTCCTGGGCAGGCTGCACTTTCTTTCGTGCTGGGCAGCTCTCCTTTTGGGCCCCCCTACACGGAGGCACCCTTGCGTAGCACAGCACTCCTTGCGCGCATCAGCACTGTGCATGGGCCAGCTCCACACAGGTCAAGGAGGCCCAGGGTTTGAACCGTGGACCTCCCATGTGGTAGACGGATACCCTATCCACTGGGCCAAGTCCTCTTCCCTATACCTGTCTTTTGGATTTTAGCCATTTAGTGGGTGTAAAGTGTCTTATGGTTTTTGATTTGCGTTTTCCTATTTTTTCATGTGCTTTGTCATCTGTGTATTTTCTTTGTCCTTTTTTTGTTTATCTTCTTAAGTGGCAAGAGTCCTTTATGTATTCTAGGTACATCAATATGTGTATTCAGATATATTTAAAAGCAAACTTTTTAAAATTTTAGTGAAGACTCCCCCTTTTTTATAAAGTTGGCCCCTTTTCTTTTTAACAGATTTATTGACGGGCAATTTAGTAGATTATTGCAGCTGACGCTGTCAATTTAATAATATAATCTTAATATCCATGTAATTAATGATCCAAAGCAGTGCGACACTGAATCTGCATAAGCAGTATTATTTATTAAGAAAACAATGCTAAGGCTCATATTTTAAGCAGTCTCTCCCCCTCCGTCTGCCCTAATTTGAAGAATGCACATACCATTGGTTTGTGATCTGTACCTTTACCTATTTTTTTAAAATTATTTATTTATTTTTAAAAATTACATTCAAAAAATATGAGGTCCCATTTAACCCCACCGCCCCCACCCCCCACTCCCCCCACAGCAACACTTGCTCCCATCATCGTGACACATCCATTGCACCTGGTAAGAACATCTCTGAGCATCACTGCACCCCATAGTCAATGATCCACATCATAGCCCACACTCTCCCACGTTCCATCCAGTGGGCCCTGGGGGGATCTACAATGTCCCGTAATTGTCCGTGAAACACCACCCAGGACAACTCGACCTCCCAAAACCGGCTCCACATCTCATCTCTTCCTCCCATTCCCCAAACCCAGCAGCCACCATGGCTACCCTTCCCTATTTTTTTGAGCAGCAAGAAACATGTTTAAACAGCTAATTTAGCTTGTGCAATTCATTCTTCTTGTCATCTTTCTTCACTTTCTCATCACCTTCATGTTGTGCTGCTTGATGTGGATTTTGCTGATGCCATGAATCATAGCCTTAATGATGAGGTTCTCTTGCTTTACTCCTACTTTAGACAAAATTCATGTCTTCAATGGACTTTCCCTTCTTTTATCTTTCTTTTGGTTACTCCTGACAGTTTCTTGAACAGACTAGATAAGGAGCCACACAGCTGGACATCTCCAGCAGCTCAGGCAGCTCAAGACGAGGACAAGGGTAGCAGCATCTGCACAGGTTAACCTGCCACATTGTTAAATGAGAAAGCTTACCCAAAATGATTAAGTACCCTTTTTCAATGTAAAAGAGAAAAGTTTCTGGAAATACATGTCAGATCTTTTTGGGTTTTGCTTGCTTGTTTGAAAGTTTTTATTTTGAAATAATTATAGATCCACAGGAAGTTATAATAAGCAAAGCACAGAGAGGTCCTATGCACTGCTACCACTCTTCCTCCCCCCAATAGCATCTTGCATAAGTGTAACGCAATATCAGTGCCATGAAATTGACATCTGTATGCTACAGAGCTTATTCAGATTTTGCCAGTTCTTTACTTACTCATTTGTGTGTGTGTGTGTGTGTGTGTGTGTAGTTCTGTGCTATTTATTTAATTATTTATGTTTGTGTTTGTGTTTAGTTTTGTTGTTGTTTTTGAGGTCCTGGGACAGGGGATTGAACCCAGGACCTTGTAGGTGGGAAGCTGGTGCTCAGTCACTGAGCCATATCACTCCCCTGTGTTAGCTCCCTCATCTGTTTGTTCGTTTTCTTTAGGAGGCACCAGGAACCGAACCTGGAGCCTCCCATGTGGGAGGCAGGTGCTCAACTGCTTTGAGTCACATCCATTCCCTCTGTGCAATTTATCACACATGTAGCTTCGTGTAACTACCACCACAGTCAAGATGCTGAATTGTTGCATCATTCCCAGACTCCCTCCACCTACACCTTTAGAAACACCCCACCCCATCCCATCCCCAAACCCTAATCCTGGGAAAGAGAAATCTGTTTTCCATCTCTCTAACTATAATTGCACTATTTCAAGAATGATATCTAAGTAGGATCAACTGTATGTAACCTTTTGAGATTGACTTTTTTCACTCAGCATAGTCCTTGGCACTCCATCCAAGTTGTGGCGTGTATCAGCAGTTTATTCCTTTTTATTGCTGAGTAGTATTCTATGGTATGATGTACCAGTTTGTTTAACCATTCACCTATATAAGAACATTTGGGTTGTTTCCAGTTTTGTGCTAATACTAATAAAGTTGCTATGAACATTCACCTGTGGGTTTTTGTACAAACTTAAGTTTCCATTTCACTAGGATAAATGTCCAAGAGTACAATTGCTGGGTTGTATTATAAGAACATTTTTAGTTTTAGAAGAAACTGCCAAACTAATTCCCAGTACCATTTTACATTCACATCAGTAATACATGAGTGATGCAATTTCTCCTCATCCTTGCCAGCATATACTGTTTTCACTGTATTTCATTTCAGCCATTCTGATAGATGTGTGATGATATCTCATTGTGGGGTTGTTTTTTTTTCCCCCCTAAAGACTTATTTATTTATCTCCCCCACCTCCTCAGACCTCATTGTTTGTGCTTGCTCTCTGCTCTGTGTGTGTGTTTGTTGTGTGTTCTCTGTCTCTTCCTTTTCTTTTAGGAGGCACCTGGAACTGAACCCAGGACTCTCATGTGGGAAGGAGGTGCCCAGTCACTTGAGCCATATCCGCCGCTGCCTGCTTGTTTCGTCTCTTGCTGTGTTTCCGTGTTGCACCATCTTGTTGCATCAGCTCATCACGTCAGCTTGTTCATCCTCTTTAGGAGCACTGGGAACCGAACCCAGGAACTTCTATGTGGGAGGTGGGCACCCAGCTGCTTGAACCACATCTACTCCCTCATTGGGTTTTAATTGACATTTCCCTCATGGCTAGTGATGTTGAGCGTCTTTTCATGTGCTTATTTTACCACCTATATATCCGCTTCAGAGAAATGTCTGTTAGTGTCTTTTGCCCATTTTCTAATTGGATTGTTTTGTTTTCTTACTGCTGAGTTTTGAGAGTTCTTTATATGTTTTGGATACTAGTCCATTGTCTATGTGGCTTGCCATATATTTATTCTCCTGGTTGGTAATTTCTTTTTTCATTCTCACAGGGTCTTTCACAGAGCAAAAGTTTGTAATTTTTATGAGATCCACTTTATCAAATTTTCCTTTTATGGATTGTGCTTTTGGCAGTAAGTCTAAGAACTTTTTACCTGGCCCTAGGTCCTGAAGATTTTCTTCTATGATTTTTTTTTTTAAGATTTATTTATTTATTTCTGTCCCCTCCACCCCACCCCGGTTGTCTGTTCTGTGTCTATTTGCTGCATCTTCTTTGTCCGCTTCTGTTGTCAGCGGCACAGGAATCTGTGTTTCTTTTTGCTGCATCATCTTGTTGTGTCATTTCTCCGTGTGGGCAGTGCCATTCTTAGGCAGGCTGCACTTTCTTTGGCGCTGGGCGGCTCTCCTTACGGGGTGCACTCCTTGTGCGTGGGGCTCCCCTATGCGGGGACACCCCTGCATGGCACAGCACTCCTTGCACGCATCAGCACTGCGCATGGGCCAGCTCCACATGGGTCAAGGAAGCCCGGGGTTTGAACCACAGACCTTCCGTGTGGTAGACGGACACCCTAACTACTGGGCCAAGTCCCCTTCCTGCTATGATTTTTCCTAAAGGTTTTATGATGTTGTTTTCTATCTAAATCTTTGATCCATTTTGAGTTAATTTTTGTGTAAAGTGGGAAACTTAAGTTGAGGTTCTTTTTTTTTTTTTCCCACCTGTGGCTATTTGTTTCTGCACCATTTATTGAAAAGACTATCCTTCCTCTACTGAATTGCTTTTGAACCTCTTCAAAAATCATTTGGGTATATTTGTGTGCGTGTATTTCTGGGTTCTTTTTTCAGTTCCATTAATTTAGCACACTGTCTTGATACATTTATATCAAGATGTATCTATATATCTATATATCTATAACTACATTATAGCTAAACCTTAACATTGAGAAGATTGACTTCTCCAACTTTATTCTTTTTCAGAATTGTATTAGCTATCCCATATCATTTGCCTTTCCATATAAATTTTAGAATAACTGCATTTAACCTATAGATCTATTTTAAGAGAATAGACATTTCTGTAATGTTGAGTTTTCTGATCCATGAACATGGTAAATCTCCAGTTATTTAAGTCTTCTTTAATTTCTTTCATCATCATTTGTAATTTTCAGCATATAGATTCCGTACTTGTTTTTTGAGATTGAAATCTAAGTATTTAATTTTCTTTATTAGCACTATTGTAATGTAAATTTTAGCCATGTAAATGAATGGAATCATGTTTTGTTTTGTTTTGTTTTGTTTGGCTGTACCACTCTACTCTTTAATGGCATCATGTTTTTAATTTTGGTTTCTATACATCCTTTATCAGAACTGTGGTTGGCGTAGTGTGAACTTTCATATTTATAGCAAAGGAGAGAGGAGCAGTCAGACTGTGGAAAATTGAATCTCAGGCGTTTGAAAACCAAGGTATGAAAACTCCAGACAGACTTGGATTCAAATCCCAACTCTTTCCCTTATTAGCTTTGTGACCTTGGGCAAATCATTTGACCTTTCTGAGTCTGTTTTCCTCTGCTGTCAGAAAGGGAGAATAATACCTCTTGTGCAAATATTTTGTAAAGCTTTGCTATGATGTATGTAAAGGTTCTGTGCCTACTACAGGCCTTAGTATATCTTATTCTTTCTGGCCACAGTGGAAGCGTGGCATTCTAGTTAGGATCCACAAATGAGAGTGGCAAGTTTGCCTCTGTGATGAGCAGCAAACATTTCTTGAACTTCTTCCTGGTTCTAATTTTCAAGAACATAAAGTCTTGACATATCTCCTGCCCTCAAAGGGCTCTTAATTTTGTTGGGGAAACCTGCTATATGAATAAGAATTCCAGGACAGAGTATCACTTGTTAAGTTCCAAATGCAAGGGGCAGACAGTATATTCAAGAACTTTTTCTTCTTGGGTTTTGTTTGTCCTTTTCAGTGTAATGGTTTCTAGTTGTTGATGAGAGAATATGTGAAGGGGGGAGGAGGTATGTACGGATTTGGGGGGACGAGTCGTGTGGGAATATGTAATTAATTTTTATACTTTCCCCAGTAAACCATCGACCCTTTTTATGATGTCATGAGGGATTCCTTAATTTTGCAGCTGCTTCCTGATTACGTCAGAAAGGAGCCTCTCACCCCACAGCCTGGAGCTGCACTCACAGAAGAATTGGAAACAAATGAAGTGCTGAATATCTAATGGCTTCCACAGGGAAAGCCAGTTCAGACTTCCCAGGCCTCCTTATGCAAGGTCTTCCTCAAGTATTTCTAACTGCCGAAGTGCCTTTGTTCTGGAAAGCAGGACTGGCCCACAGCCAAGTAGGTGGGAGCCTGGGGACTCCTTGATGCATCCTTCCTTCTTCCCTCCAGGTGTTCTGCAGTCCTTTCCTGGACCTCATTTGGTGGGTGTAACCCTCCTTGAGGTCTCAGGATCCTCTGGAACCTGTGGAGAGTATCAGCAAGAGTCCTTAACCTGTTCATGCAGCCTTCATCCCTTCCTTCCCTCCCCCACCACCATCATCTCTACATTCTGTTGCTTTTCTTTCTACAGCATTTCTCACATCTGTGTGCTCCTTTCCATTCTGTCTTCCATCCTTTTACAAAAGATGTTCCAGGGCATTATAAAGTTTATGAAGTGCTCTTCAAGTTCATGCCCTCTTAGCTTCCCCACTGGTCTCCTTCTGTGCTGCCTTTTAATAGTTATGTTAACCTGTCCTTAATGCTTCAACTAGATTAATCTTCATAAAATACTCATCATTACTTTGTTGAGAAACCTTGAGTGAGTGCCCCACTTGCACTCAAGTCCATATTCCTTGTTCTGGCATTCCAACCCCTCTATTTTGTGGACCTGTGACACATCAGGCAGAATACTGTGCTTGCTGACTGCTTTTGTGTTCCTACCTGCACACCTCTCTTAGCACATGCAGGCTCTCCTTCACAGTGCCAATTCTGTCTTTATTCATCGTTTGCAGCCCAGCACAAAAGTTGTTTCCTACTTGAAACCATCTCTGATATACTAGCTAGATGTGGCTTTCTTTTCCTCTGGTGGCAGAAAGCATCTTACTTACACCTTCCTTATAGCTTGCAATACATTGTCTTAAATTATAGTTATTTGGGTATGTCTGTATTCTTCCTGTTTTCTTCATTAGAATATCATCTTCTCATAGACAGAATTGTATTTTCCTTTGTATTCTCCCCAATTGGGCACCCAAATAAATGTTTTTGTAATGAATGGGAGAGGCCACTTTGTTAGAGGAAGTCAGAATTTTATAGCCCTGCACAATCCAAAGGTAGTAGCTGGCATGGCAGTAGACGCTCTTAGGAAGAAAACATTACATTCGACATTCTTCTCTATACCCAGTTCAGAGAGATGTCACAACTTGCCTTAACCTAGTCAGCCTATTGTGTTCTGCTTTGTGTGTGAATAATTTGCTTTAGTATACAAATGCGTAATTCTTCTGACTCATTCATTCTGCTCTTCAGGAAATAACAGGATGCCCTGTGGGCATGGACTTCTCTGCTTTTGCCCTTGTCTGGTTCCTGTTCAGTGACTGCCTCTTCCACCTCCTCTTCAGCCACCAGCTGCCACAGAGATCTCTCTGGCTCAAGCAACAGCAGTCAAAAGATGCTCAGGAACTGTGCCAGCCCTGTCTGACTGGTGACTGTCTCATGAGAAAAGCAGCCTTGTGTCTGAGAGATAAGAGCCAACAAATTGCCTCCAGGTGGTGGTAGTTTGGAGGTGACTGACCATTCATTTTCCTTTCTTTGCAAGGAGTTCTGGGGAGAGAATCAGTGCATAAGTGGTCTTGCCTGCATTTTTCTCCAGCTATTAGTGTAGCTACCAAGCAAATAGTTGGTACTCTCTGCTAGAATAGCTAATCAACTCGAAGGCCCTCTGAATCCCTTCTGCTATCAGAATATCAGTCTTCATCGTGTATCTTCCCTTCATTATTGTCTCATTCTGTTGCCAGGAAGCTGGCTGTGTGCACCAACAGAACTCTGCTTGTTCCATTGCTGCTGGAGTTTTCTGCAACCGGCCAAACCCCATCCCTACTCATAATTGGTTTCGTCCAAATCTCTCCCTGACAGAAACTCAGTACCCTTTTCCAAGAGTTTATCAGAAGTGACAGTTCTGAACCACTGTCTCTTTGGTCAGCTTAGAGGGTCTAGGCAGGTGGGCCTAACTCCCTTCCCCTCCTCTTCCCTCTCTACCCCTCCTACCTTATTCCCATTTCCTGCAGGAGGATGCTTTGCCATCCTGGAGCTGTCAGACACAGCTTTGCTTTGGCAGCACCATCACACACACACTGGTGGGAGAAGGGACATGTTTATCACTTTTCCTGGAGATTATCTGTTTAAGCACTTCTCTGACAGTTACAATAACAAGGGCAGTGTGTTGTGTTTCCCAGCAGAAGGACACTTGCTGTTGAAAGATGTATAGCACTAATTAGAAATACATAACATCCGGCCACATGGCAGCCTTCTCCCGGCCACTCCATTTCCTGGTTTCATACAACTTTGACGACAGTTGGTTTATGTTTTCCATGAATATGTTCTCAGAAAAATGAGAAAAATCTCCCTGCTGCATAGGGACAAGAAGAATATTTCTGCCTGAGCAGGTATTTGGCCACAGAGATACTGAAAGCTGTGGTCATCTGCCCCCTGAGAGCATCTAGGAAGGGGTACAACCAAGTCCACACCTTAGGTGACTTTCCTTGGAAGAGATATTTCTGTCTGACTTTCTCAGCCAAAACCATCCCCTCAAACCCTTGAGCAGGCCTGCTTTTGGAAAGAAGGGGAGAGGCTGTTTCACAATGTTAATGAGTTCCTCAGCTCTTCTAAGGTTCCTGCTACCTGACACAAAGCCAGAGGAACCAAGGCAAATACCAAGGCAAACAATGCCTTTTCCTTCCACCCTTTAGCCCCCCTCCACATCACTTGATGGCCTGGCCCAGCCCATCTCTAGGGATATATATGGGTATTTGTCAGACTGGGGCCAGTTTCCTAGGTCTAGCCCCTAGCATGTAGACTCTGAGAATCTTGATGGTGCTTTTTCACTTGTAGAAGGGTAAATACTTCTCAAAGAGTGGCATCTTTCGGCTCCTAGCCCACAAAAGCATAAGTGAGGCAAAGAACATCCCCTGAAGTTATAGCACTTAACCAAAAGGGTCAGATTGCAGTGACCATGCTTTATTTGTGCATGTGTCCTCCACAATACCCAGCACATTGTAGAACCTCAGGATGTGTTGACTCAATGAATAGCTTGTGGTGCCACTGAGGCATAGAGAAGAGCAGGTCTTCCAGAAAGTACTCCATATAACATGGCTAATCAGAAGGCTGACTGAATCCCAGGTATTCTGCCCCCTTAGATGGCTTATGATATCTGCTTAATCAGAGCAAGGCTTACATGTTCTCCTTCCTATCAGTTGTACCAGACACCCAAGCAGGTAGCACTGTCAGGCCCTTCCTGAAACAAGGGGTGGGGGTGGGGGTGGGGGAATGGTTAGGGATGTTTTGTGGCTGAGGCCCTTGGACAAAAGGTGACAACCATGGCCTAGAGCAGAGCTGTCATGAAGCTGTCTCTCAGCTGCTGCTCTGAGAGATAGCTGAACCCTTGCAGACCTACAGCAAAGAAGCTCCATTTGTTGCCACCCTGCCTGGTCTCCCAACTTTATTGGAGGAGGCTTAGAAAAGAACCAGCTTGGACTTTCCTAGAAGCCATTGCTGTGATAAGAGGCCTTAGATATCATTATTCTTAAGAGTTGTTTTTCCCCTTGAGCCCTAGCCGGGATTTTGAACTCTGAGAAAAGTCTAGCCTGAGGGTTGCTATTTGTTATAAAATAGAAATGGGCTTGGTGAAAGCAGTTTCCCTCTGCCTCATCTTATCCATATCCAGGCTAATGAGTGTCTGCTTAGAGTTGTAAACTTGTACTTCTCTAATGCCTGTCTCTTGGAGCTAAGACATACCCCTCCTTCCCTTCTAGCCCTCTGTGTACAGGTTAACTCATGCCTAAATTGCCCAGTTGATAGGGTGCCAGTGTTCACTCACTGTCAACTACTAGGATGTGGCCTTCACTTGTTCTATCCAATCTTCCTGTGTTTGAATTTATTCCCCCACTCTGGACTTTTGCTAGTTAGAGGCAGGCTGCTGGCAGTGCTTGGCAAGGGCCTGAACTAGGGCAGTACTGGCAGTGCTGCTGCCTATAGAAAGGGGTGAAGGGGGAAAGTTGGCAGCTTTTCTTGGGATGGGTTATACATCTTCCCCTTCCCTGCTTTCCATGTGCCCTCCTCTTGGTTCTTGGATGCTTGTTTTCTCTCTCTCTAACAGAGGTTTAGGGCTTTACCAGGGAAAGTATGAGAGTAGTGATCTCTTCTAATCATGTAGATTGTTACTACTTCCTTACTGCCTGCTACAGTTGAGGTGACATTTGGGACCAGAGAGAGCATCTGGAAAGATGGTGGGAAAGCCACAATAGAGTAATTGTTAAACTGATGCTGTTCATATGTTGGATCTTCTGAGCAGCAGCCTGTTCCTTCTCACTCCCAGGGCTTTCAAAAGTGGTTTAGGGCTGGCTTTTTATACTCTGATCATATTTGCTCCTGTGGCAAAGACTGTTAAGAATTACTGTGGTTGTGTACCATCTCCTGGAGTAACTACTTCAATTTGGTCCCATTGACAAGATTAGTGAGCTGACAAGAGGGCTTCCCCTTGGCTCTTGAGGTTAAAATACAGACAGGGACAGAGATCAAACATGTGGCTAATTATCCTTTTAACACTTGAAGATTCTGAGAGTTCTTCTGTATTACAGAGGGAATTAACAGATTAGCTGCTGCCAGAGCTAGAAAGCCTGACCCCTGATTCCATCTCCTGTGAGTGTTGGGTGTCTCCTCCTCTGAGGCTGCAGGTTGGACTGCTGCCTTCTGTTTGTCACCAACTCCTCTCAAGTCAGGAGGAAGTGGATATCAGGGAGGGCCAGTGACAAGGAGTGGTTACAGGGAAGGGTCTGGAAGTGTGTAATGTAGTTCCCACCAAATAATAGCTCTGACCACCAACAAGGTGGTCCAGCCAGAAGTTTAGGCAGGCAGAGAAAGTGAAGGAAAGAGGGAGGTAGTATTTGGGAGCCAGGTTAATTTTTTAGCTGTAGGGAAAAATAGGCTGTGAAAATAAAAGCTAAAACTGATTAAGTGCTTATTATATGCCAAGTGTTATTCTGTATATTAACTCATTCAAAGTAAAAAGGTTATTTATAAGTATCATTTATGTTCTCTCAGGAGCAGGAACATATAGGAGGTAAGTTTGGAACCAAAAGTTGGTGTTTTAAGAAAATAAATTTTTAATTTGTATTTTCCTGATCTTAATTAGTGATTGTGCTCCTGAGATTAGACATTAGAGAGACTAGGACAATTAAATACGGGTTCTTGTTACTGTAGCTCCATGTTGTGAGTAGCCAACTAAAACTAACCTAGTGTAACTTGGTCTGGGGGAGTGACGTGATACAGAATTTACACAAGTGATCCTTATAATAATGGTATCCAGTGCTTATCCATATGCCAGGCAATGTGTTAAGTGCTTCACATGCATTCTCATTTAGCCTTTCAGCCACCCTTTGATAGAGGGAATATTGCTACCCCCAATCTTTGATGAGGAAAAGAAGGCTCAGTAACTTGGCCAAGGATGCATACCTAGTAAGTGTCACACCAAGGTACTAACACTCTTATCCATCATGTCATTTTGCCTCTGGAGTAGGACCTATTAGAGATTAGAGGGAAATTTAAGTTTTAAAATAAAAGACTTTCTGAAATAGTTCTCATCAAGAAAGGTGATGTCCTTTCCAGTTCAGTTTTGTTTCATGTGCCTAGTGAACAGTGGAAGACCCACTACATGTGTGACACTAACTCCAAGGCTTGGTAGGGAAAAGTGGCTTTGGCCCCCAGGGTCCTGATGGAGTTTCATTTGCCTCTCCTTAGACTGCTTCTCAGAGGAGTGCCGCTCTGTGATCCAGGAGCAGGCTGCAGCCCTCGGCCTGGCCATGTTTTCTCTTCTGGTGCAGCGCTGCACCTACTTACTTAAGGAGTCTGCCAAAGGTAAGCAAAGGAGGGGCCCACCTGACTGGTGGCCATTCTGGCTACCTGGGCCTGCCCAGACAAGCCTCAGGATGCCATGCTGCTTTCTCAGTGTCCTCTCCTTCTACCCTCCATTCTTCCTCATTCCAACATGACCCTCTTCCTTTTGCCCACTAATTGGTCCCATCTCCTTTTGCAGCTTGATTACCTCTAAGGCCCTTTTTCCTCCGTGTGGAACTATTCCCTCCTCTTTTTCTCCTTTAGTAGTTAGGACTTTCACTTTACCTAAGAGCTGCTAAGTGTTCCCTGCAACTTTAAAATACCAGGGAAGTGATTTTCCCTTTTTGTTCATAATTGATGTTTAGTTTTTTTCCCTCTTTCTCTGTCCCTCTTTGTCTGGTACCTGGTGGGTGCTATGACCACTGTGGACCAGCCATCTTGGGGGACTCAGTAGAACAGAGTCTATTTTTAGCCTTTGGGTTGAGGCAGTACCCCCTATCCTTTACAGCTGCCCTTAAAATTCCAGATCTGATTGCTATAACAGTACAAGGTAGGGCCAAAGGTCACACCCTTTTTTCTGCTTCTGGGTCAGTAAGGAGACCCCTCTGTGTCTCACCACCCCCCACCCAAACATATCAGCTTTGTGGGATAGCCTTCGGGACCACTTTTTTTGGGGGGGAGGATCGGTAATTTTTTATTTTAAAACAATTTTAAATTTATAGAAATGTTGCAAGAATAGAACAAAGAACTCTTCCATATGCTTTACCCAGATTCCCTAGTCATTAACATTTTACCTTGTTTCCTTTACGTTCTCTCTTTCCATGTGCACATGTACACACACATACATTTCCACTTATTATTTTCTTCTGAACCATTTGATGGTAAGTTGCAGGCATGGTAGTTCATTACCCTCAACTACTTGACTGTGCACTTCTTGTACATAAAGAATACTCTCTTATGTAATGACAGTATAATTACCAAAATGATATTATATATTTGCAATATCTACAGATCTTATTCATTTTGCACCAGTTGTTTTAATAATGTTCTTTATAGCAAAAAAAAAAATTTTTTTTTTAAGTAAGTTTCTTCTGGTCTAGGATCAAATCCAGGATCATGCATTGCATTTAAATGTCATGTCTTTTTAATCTTCTTTAATCTGGACTAGTTTCTCAATCTTTCTGTGTCCTTCATGACCTTGACATCTTTCAATAATATAGGCAATTTATATTATAGAATGTCCCACAATTTGGGTTTGTCTGATGTTTCCTCATGATTAAATTCAGGTTATGCAGTTTTGGCAGGAACTCCAGTGCCATCTTACTACTAGCTAAAAGGGTGGACTGGAGGCCAGAGTAGAGACTTCAGGCAGGCCACAGGTGAAGCAGAAAAAAAAATATCTACAGGGGCAAACCTAGTGTACTGGTTCTCTCTTTGTCCTACTTTTCAAAATCCTCTTAGGTGCTGGCACTTGTCCTTCTCTCCTGGGCCCAGCTTTCCTGTGGACTTGGTCTCCCTTCCCTAAGAGCTTACTGCCATCCCAGCACCCCAGGCCTCACTCGGGGGCCACAGCAGACATAGGCCCAGTTATCACCCTTTGCCTCTGCAGCTCAACTGTCCTCTACTGAGGACGAGGATGACCAAGATGACATCAAGGTGTCTTCCTTTGTCCCGGACCTGAAGGAGCTGCTCCCCAGTGTGAAAGTCTGGTCAGATTGGATGCTCGGCTACCCAGACACCTGGAATCCTCCACCCACATCCCTGGATCTGCCCTCACAGTGAGTCAACCTGCCCATTTCTTTGGCCTTGCTGGCCTCAACCACCTGTCTTCCCTCAGCTCCCCTTTAGTCCTCCTTTGGGTTTTCTCCTTCCCACAGCCCGCTTGTTTCCCTCTCTGCTCTTCATATGCACTTTGGTTTTTCCCATCCTTGAACATCCTTGTCTTGTGATGTTTTAGGGTATTTTTGCCTATTCTGCAGTTCTATTCCTCCTCCCCTCCTTCAGAATCAGTCTCACTCTCTAGCTTGCACCCTGTTTTCTTCCTTGTCCTTGCTCTTGCTTTCTCATTCCCACTTCCTCTTGTTCGTACTCTGTCTGCATAGCTGCCTCTTGAGTGTGTCCATGTGTGAGAGAGACTTTGTCTCTTTCTCTCTCTTAGTTTTTCTACATGTGTCTTTCAGGTTATTTCTCACTATCTTGTGCTGTCTTACACACTCTTGTGTCCTTGCCTTCCTCTCTTGACATTGTAATGAGGGGGTTGGTGAGGACATGCACATCACTCTTCCATCCTCTTCATTCCCTGTCTCCTCACCATTACTCCCTACCCCCAGGTCCCAGTTTTCCTGACTCCCTGTTTCAGTGGTATCTATCAAAGCATCTGTCATTGTGGGGTGTATTGGTCCAGAGAGTACATGTGTCTGCCTGGCCGTGTCTATGGATGTCTGTGTGTGTTCATATGGTGTTTCATATGGTTGTGCCTTTGTCTGTATTTGTGTCTGGGTTGTATCTTACTCTGTGTGTGCCTATCTGGGTCTATCTGTGTGTGTCTGTCTGTGAGTTTGTGTGTGTCTGAGTGTCTCTGAGTATCTTTCCATGCCTATCTTTGGAGATCTGTCTGTCTGAGGGTTTTTTGGTGTGTCTCTCCATGTTTGTCAATCTGTATGTGTCCACATGTGCTACATCCATCTGTATCCTTGGGGTGTGTCCGTGTCTGTATCTGTATCTGTGTCCACACCATTGAGCATCAGTCTTTGTTTACGTGTGTGTGTGTGTGTGTCATCATGTGTCCCCCTGAGAGGTCTCTTTCCATCTGTGTCTGTGTCTCTATGCCTCTATGTCCATATCCATGTCTGATTCTGGGTGTATGTCAGTCAACATATATATTGGTCCACAACCATGTCTGTGTGTGTGACTGTGTCCTGTGGGAGCATGTATTCATGTATGTTCCTGAATGTCTGTGTCCATGTTTGTCCATGACCATGTCTGTGTGTGTCATCTGCGATTGTGTGTGTCATTCTGGGTCTCTTGAGGGGATGGGAGGTGAGGTTTTGGGGGGGGGGAGGGGACTTGTGCCTGCCTGCCAGCCTTGCCTATTACCTACTTGCCTCTGCTGGTATGAGCTTGTCTGTCTGACTATCTCTTTGCTTACCTCTGTGTGTCTGTCTTTGTCTCTGCTTTGGGGGGTGGGGTGGGGGGAGGGGTATGGGCCACAAGCTAAGAATTTTTTTTTACATTTTTACATGGTTAAAAAAGAATCACAAGAAGAAGATTTTGTGACTCATGAAAATTATATATAACTCAAATTTCTGTGTCCATAAAGTTTTATTGGAACACAGCCATGCTCATTTGTTTACATATTGCTTATGGCTGCTTTCACACTACAACAGCAGAGTTGAGTGGTTGCAATAGAGACCGTATGGTCCAAAAGCCTAAAATATTTACTATGCAGGCCGTTTTGTAAAAAGCTTGCCAACTCCTGGTGTGTATCCATATTCCCACATGTCCCATTCTTATCTGTATTAGTGTCACTGCCTGTTTGTTTGTGTTTGCCTAATAGTGTCTTAATATATGTTCATATAGGCTCTTATCTGTTCATCTCTTACTGTCCATCCTTCTTCCTCCTTCTCTTTCTCCCATCTTTGCCTCTGTCTTCCTCTTTTCCACTCTGTCCTCTGCAGAGGGCTCTGGCAGGTGTAGTGCACTCAGAGCTCCTTCAGGTTCTACATTGTGTGTATATATGTGTGTTTCAGAACAAGCTTCCACACCTAGTATCTAATTCTTCTCCTCCAGTACTCTTCTCTGGGAGGGGGGACATACTGGAGGATAGAATATGGAGACCTCGGCTGCTGCTGTTGGCACTTATTGGGAATGGGGAAGGTTGCTTCTCTGGGCTGGGGGCCACGTGTGTGAGTCTCCTGAACTCACAGGTTACCTACAGAGGAAAGGCTGTGGCAGAGATTTGGCCAGCAATTACTGATTTTTCTGTGTGGGCTATGTAGTCTGCCTTTCCCCCATCCCCTGCCCCTATACTTCTTCAAATTTCTTCCTTGCTCTTCATCCCAACCCCAAATTGCTAAGCCCACAATCCCTATGCCATCTCCAGCTCTAGCTTTGTAACCATGTGAGTAATGCTCTCAGCATTGCACAGTTCTTTGCCTCCTTCCTGTGAGCCCTTCTAGGCTTCTGAAAACACTCCAGGCCGAGACATTGTGAGCCAGGATTGAGCCCTGCTTTGGACAGCTGGGACCACGACAAAGGAACTGACAGCTCTGCTCGCTGGGGAGCAACTGTTCCCAAAAGGGTTAACATACATAGTTTCAAACTTTTAAGGCCATTAATCTATAATGCAGAGTAAACCATTTGCAATTTTGGAAAGAAAATGTCAAGGAAGGGCTCAGTTCTCCATGTATCTAAAGCCACTGCTTCTGAGCATGCTCAGGGGTAACTGCATGATCCTCCCTTTTGGGGACTGGGATACAGAATATATTGGGCCTTCCTCATCACTCACCTCACCACCACAGAGCCCTTAGATATGGTCTGCACAGGCTCTATTCACCAGCATCATTGGCCATCAGGTTTCTTGACTGTTATGCAACCAGCCTTCGTCCTTCCTCCCTCTCTCACTCCCTTTGGCTTTTGTTTGGCTGAGGAAATGGAAAACTCACACAGGAAGTGCTGGGCCTCATTTGCTTGAGGTGCTGAGTTTGTTTTCTTTTTGGATGCAGCAGCAAATCGTCTGTTGCTGGCTAATGGGAACTGCTGCCCATCTTTGGCAAGAACACAATCTGCAGCTGGGCACATGGTCCAGCCATTCCTGGCTGGTCTTTCTCTCTTGGGCAGCAGAGAGGCAGAGAGGATTGGGACAGTTGAACCAAATTTGCTTAGTCTTTTCAGACTTTTCTTCCCCAGGAGAACGAATCTGATCAAATAATATACTGACTCCCAGTAAACAAGATCCTTTAACTATGGAGCCAGTACTGTCTTGGGAATCCAGTCTGGGCTAAGGAAGTCAGTGGGTGGTAGGGAATAGAGTCGCCTTCCACATTGTTTCTGCCCCTCCCATCAGGTTCAGCAGCTGGTTGTCTCTGGAATGCAAGTTTGAACATAAAGGAGGAGCTTTGCTGTCCTGGGGCCTGACTGCAAGGCGTGGTTGGTTGAAGCTGGTGCCACTGTTCCACCGCAAAACTGGCCTGGCTAACACTGAGGATAGTTCCACTTCATAGCCTTCACAAGTCTGAGCACTGGAAAAATAAAAGATTTTTACCTCCCTGCTTTCTAGTTTCTAGTGTAGCTGTCTAATACAGCAAATACTATGCTTGAGAGATTGGCAGGGTATGGTGGTTATGGGTTTCAATGTTACATCTTACTGGTCTTGCATCCTGTGGAGCCTTATCCTTTCAGGCCATAGGGAATAACATACCCTAGATAGTCCTGTAGGTGTCAGAACTGTAAATCCCAACCCCTTTCAGGTCTTTGTTGCTGATCTTCATTTTGGAGGGTGTAGTAATGCTGTCAAGGAAGCAGGAAGGAAGCTACTTTCACTTTGTCTCTCTTTGCATGCTTTTTCATTGGTTTTTGCCTGCATTCATTCTCTGCAAAGACAGATTCCTCATTGGTCCTAAGATAAGGTAATTAGATACCCTGCATTTCAGTTTGTTTTTCCTCTTGAAAACCCCACTCCTGATTTGACTCTCTGACACATTTGAAACCTTATTTAATCTCACTCCCCCCTTTCCTTTTGTTACCTGATTTCCTTATGCTATTAGAGAGAATCATTGCAAAGCCTCCTCCAATTTCCTAAAATTCCTAGGGGAATTCTAAGCTTATTAGTCTTCTTGGTTCCTCCTCTTTGCCCTTGTTTCTCTTCTTTCTGGTCAAATCTTCTTTTCCTGGCCAATAGCCACCTAAACACAGAGGAATATGATCCCTATCCTAGGAACACCTACGATGAAGATGACAGGACATCACTGACACTGCAGGGTGATAAGGGCAGGATTTCATGGCCTTTGTACCTTCCCGTGCAATGGCACTTGGTAGGTCTGCGTGCTGAAGTCAGCATATGACCAAGTTGACTTCCCATTTGTTCCTGTTAGGAGTTGTAATAGGGTGGCTTTCTATCTCAAAAGACTTTGTTTCAGAGGATCACAGCAGGGTGTGGAAAGCTGCCTGGGGCCACTGTGAAAGCCACCTTAGCGTGCTTTGGTCTAGTTAGAGCTCACCACAGGGTTTGGAGGGGCTGTCTCTTTGCAGAATTTCTGCTCTCTTCCACACCAGAGAGGAGAGACAGCTATTCAGAGAGGTTGTGAATGTCACATGATGGCGAGGAGTCGAGTAGCAGGCTTCCATGACCCCCTGAGCACAGTGACCTCTTGCATCGCAGGACCTTGGCAAGGCTAGGGCATTGGGACAACCTACCTCATTTCACAGTCTCTGCTAAAGCCAAATCTTCCCTCATCTTGATCTCTAGTTCTCAGTAAGTGAAAGAGTCAGGGGACTTTGAGAACATCCAAACCTAGCCCAGCTGTGGCAGTTGGTTTATTGCTTTCAGCTGGTACTTGAACCCAGGTCCTGGTCTTGGAGGTTTTCCCAGGTTTAATCCCCAGAGCTTTCTCTGCAGCTGTATGACACTGCGCTGACCCCGAATGAGGATAGGAAAATAGAACCAGTGCCAAGCCAGAGTCTCTTTTTCATTTGGAGTCTGGCTGTCTGCCCATGACCAGGGTTACATAATGGGAAACATAGCTGAGGCTCTGGAGAGCCCGCGTTTCACCAGGCTGCCCAGACCTTCGCATTCTGATGCTATATATCTTCCTAATTGTAGCTCGGATGCATTTATCACACTGTTGGATTGGAGTACCATTAAAAAAAATAAAAAAACTTCCAGAAATTCCTGGACTTGCTGCTTTTCTATGGCTTGTCTACATTGTTTACAGAGCATATTAGAAAAGGTTTGTAAGGAGCCCTCTGAGGTACTGTCACATAGGGAGAAATAGGAATATGTAGGGAGTATGCAGTAAGCTATTTTCCTCGGGGACCCTACATGGATTGACCTTTTAGATGAGATAGAAATTCCTGAAGAAGGAAAAAAAAAAGCTAGTTCACTCACCCTCATAGGGGAGCTCTGAAATAAGAATCCCAAGTCTAATCAGCACCCCTTCAAGGACACTTAATGTGTCGTCCCAAAAGGGCATTTTAGCAGGTCACCAAGTAATAGTCCATCAGCACTTCCCTGAAGGAAGTGGTGGTGACTGTGGGAAGCCCCTTTGCTACCCTGGCTCCCCACCCAGTCTCCCTGGCTCCGGGTTGGGGCGTCAGCACTACAGCCTGGCACCAGGGGGTTCCTCTTCCTCCAAGTGCTGAGTGTAAGGCACACGTGATCTCTCCCATGGCAGGCGCCTCTGTCCCCTCCCCACTTCTCCCACAGGACTCCTTGTGAGAGGAAGGGGTGTTGGCCTAAGGTTCCAGTCTGACCCCAGCAGGGTACAGCAGCTGACCCCAGGGAGAGCACTTTCCAGCTCTGGACTGAGGTTATTTGGGTCCAGTGTATGCTAAACTAAGAAGACGTGTTAGAGTGGTTATAGCTACAAGTTTGGAGGGGCAGGAACCGTGAGAATCCGCACCAGGGAGGCCACTGAGGGCTCTACTCATGCAGTGGAGATGTCAAGGTCCCCTAGGGGCTGCTCTTTCCCAAACGCACAGTACTGATGGGTTTAACACACCATATGATGTGACAGAAGCAAGACAGATGTGTGTAGCTTGGGACAGCTGAAATCAAATAAAGTACTGACCTAAATAGATGTTGGGGGTGGGCACATAGTAGAGGTGCTTGAGAAATCCTGAAATGAGATTACTGTGACCTGTTCGTGGCCTTGAGGGTCCAGCTGTACTGCTCAGAAAATACTCATTGAAGTATTGCAGGGTGACTGAGCTTCTCCACAGAATTTGATTTGCCTTATTGGGCAGAATTGATTTAGGATTGGGCACTCCCAAGGATCCAAGTTGACTTGTTTGCATGCACTAGAAGGGTAGAAGGGATCATATTCAGCTGATTCTTGCATTCTTTAGTGGTCACCCAGTAAACAACTCTTATTCCCGGAAAATGCTATCTTGCTGCCCCCTGTCCATGTCTTAACTCCTGGAACAGCAATCTCTGACACCTTTGTCTTCTCTTTGTATCCTGGAGGCATCTAGAAGATATACTGTAGCTCCTAAATCTCAGAGAGAATGCTGCATAAGTCCCCCCCACCCCATTGCCCCTCCATTCCAAGGTCTGTTGAGTTACCTAGCACTGAAGCTGAGAACCTCAAAGCCAAATCCTCAGCTCCCTGAAAACAGGGTTGGCATGATTATCTTGGCTTTCCGATAACTACCTGAGTTGTTAGATTCAAGTCCATTTCTAATGACTGCTACTCGCCTCTTGCCATTTTCTCCACTTAGGTGGAAATCTCTTCAGGGCAACAAGGTTCTTATGCTAACCACTGAGCTCTGTGTGAAGAGTTGCAGGCTAGGATATACAGTAGTGGTCTATAGGAAAACAAGTTCAAAAAAGAATATCTTAGAAGCTTTTCTCTTTTGTTATGGCCTTTTGTCTTTACTCTTTATGTCTTTAGTCTATGGGCCTTCTCTCTTTCATCTTCTTTGTGCCTAGTTTCTGTGCCATCTTGGCTATTTTTCCAGATCTCGTCACCTCAGGAACCAAAAGACCCAACTCATTTCCCATCTGTACTACAGTCTGATCTTCCATAGCTCTAAAACACAATGCAGGGCTTCTTCTCACTCAACTCTTTCCGGGTTTGTTCTGCAGCTGTGGTGTTTGAATGTTAGTGTTTAAACAAGCTGGTATTACACAGGAAATGGCCACCTCCACAGGCCCCTGCAGGCTTGTAACATGGGGTCATTGTACTTGATATTAATCACCAGCCAGTCTGTTCCCCCCATAAAAATATGAAGGGGTGTGTAAGTGCTCAGTCCTCCTTAGGTTTGCCAGAATAGTGGACTGAGCCCTTGGTCAGGCCTTGGCACTCCACTCTTTGCAAACTATCTCCTCTCTCAGCCCATCCCAATTGAGGCTTGTGGGAAAAGGCCTACCTGACCTATTCCCTAAAAAGCTGGTAGATCTGCCTTTCTTTCTGAGTTCTCCTCAAGGATGGATTGTTGTGGTATAACATGCCTCACATGTCTCACTCTTTAAGCTTTCAGAGCATGTTGTAGTTGGATAATATCCCATGTGAGGAAACTCCAAAATTTTAGAAATGTGAAACCCACTAGCCACCTGATCAGGGTGTCTCAGTTCCCTGGACTAAAGCTGCTTTTCTAATGCTGTTTGCAGAACTAACCCCAGCCTAAAGGGTTAATCTGATTCCCCAAGTCAATATCCCCCAAACAACCAGCCAAGAGTGTGTGTTGGTTCATTTCTGTGAAATGTGTTTCCCCAGTCACCTGGGCTGGCCTGGGCTGCATTGTTTCGGCCAGCAGCTGCACTGCACTCAAACTGACAGCTACATTAAACCTTGGAATTCTGAGGCAATAAAAAGTAAATTAACTTATTTTTTTCCTTTCCTGGTGGAGTAAGTGAATGCATGTCTGTGGGGAAGTGAGTGAGCCTTGGTTCTGAGTGTATACCTCTAACTAGCCACTTCTGGTCTGTCCCAAGCTAGGATCTGGCATTCAGACCCCAGTCAGGGGTCTGCTTTCCTGGTATATGGTGTCTTCTGTGGGGCTGGGCCAGTGGGTCATCCTGTGACTGCTGATCCCTGCTGACTAATCACATCATAACTGCTTGGAGGCTCTCCCTTGCCATCATTCTGGGAGCCATCAATGGGCTTACTGGAAACAATTTCATATTTTCTGGTGGTTTTGGGTCTGCTTGGTAAAGAGTGTACCCTAGCTTTAGTGGAGCTCTGGGAGCTTCCCCAAAATATGAATTGGTACCACAGTGAGGCAGAGGATCTTACCCAAGGCCATAGCTATTCATGAGGGTCCATTTAGAACCAAAGGTAATGAGATTGTCTGAAAAACCTTTTGGGAAGTCATCTCCTAAGCATCTCTAGAAGATTGGAAGCTCTTTAAAACTCCTCAGAGCCAACCAAGTTTAATTTTGGGCTCCTCAGGCCTAGGCCAACCCTGAATCCATAGGATCCAAGGGCTCTTGTGGGGTGAAGACTCCTATAAGGGATAAGCAGCTAAAGCAGGAAAAAGCTAAGCTTTTCCCTTCTACTCAGACAGGAAACGCCATGTTCACTCACGGCACTGACCTTCCAGCCCAGAGGCCTGACTGGGGGAAGTAAGCTGAGGTGATGTTGCCCAGGTCCCAGGAATTACCTCTTGCAGATATCTTCACTTCTGAGTTAAGGCATCTCACCTAGTTTTTCAGAGTACCCTTTCCGTTTAGTGTTAGTTTTCTTATACTCCTCACTCCCCCACCAACCCCTGCAGAGAATTGGTATGGCCCATAGGTAGCTATTTAGTTGTGTTTGTGTCTGTGGTATTCAGTGAGATAGGAGATAAATGATGAAGTGTGAACTGAGCTTGGGCATGCCCACTGAGATACCAGAAGAAACCAGTTACTCAGAATCAGAGTTCAAATACAAGGCCCATCCAAATGGATCAGGGCAAATAAGAACTTTCTGTGAAGCTATCCACCTCATTTTTGCAGTGAGTTTTAGGATTTGGGCACAAGGTAGGTGGTAATGAGCACAAGGTATATGTGGGCAAGGGTCCCTAGTGGTGGTCCATAAACTCTGGGAGAAGTCAATTTTGGTTTATCTAGGCCTTAGGGGACAGAAGAGCATGAGTAATTAGAGCCACATGGGACCATATATTTCTTTATCTTGGATCCACAATGGTAGGGGTAGGAAGATGAAGAGAGAGAGGTGGGGTCTGTCACTGTGGCAGCGTAAGTGATTTTCTGGTGCTTCTCCTTGACTAGGGATGCTGCTGCCCATATCCCCCACCCCTAGACTTGTCCTATGGCAGCCTTGACCTGTACTGGCACCAACCAGGGCTCCCAAGCCAAGAATTCAGCGGGGAGACTTTTCACCTTCTTCCTTCTCGCTGTCGTCTTTCCTGTTTATTTTCCAAATTGCTGTTCTGCAGCTGAGCAGTGCCTGTTGGCCAAAGCTCACCAGCACTGTGGGATCAGATTCAGGCAGTGGGCTCAAGTGGCCAACAGGGCACTGGGGGAGGAAGCAGGGAGCTGGAAGAGCCTCCCTATGCATCTCCCATGGGCAGCACTAACCTCGGAGGCGGCCCTGAGCAGCCCTATCACATCCGGTGCTTGTCTCTGCAGCCGGGACCGGAGGATAAACTATCAGAGCTGTGGGGCAGTGCATCATTCCTCTTATTATTTTCTTCTCTGCAGATGGGGTCGTGGAAAGTTCAGTTCCTTTTAACCCTCGATGTTCTGTTTATTCTACAGCTGGTAGCCTGAATGCCGTGTTTCCCATTACATCACAAAGGAGCTCAGGCAGATCTCTGCACAGAAACGTGTTGCAACTGTTTATTTTTTTCCATATTTAAACATTTCTGACAGCCAAACCCGACTGAGCCAAAAGATGGAGCTTTGTGAATGAGCCTGGTTTTTGGTGTCTGTGCAGAGAGAGGCTTTAGAAAACTCTTATTCCTCCGGTGATTCTTCCCAAATATGTTCTTTTTCCTGGGCAAAGCCTGTGAAGCTAGTTACTTCTGCAGTACACATGTGTTGATTATGTGGCGTTGTGTGATTAATGGTGCTGTGTTCCGCTGAGTTCCCAGGACACTCTTGAAAACAAGATGTTTCATTTCATTGCTTTTTCCTAATGCAATGATTACAGTAAATAAACCAGTGCAGTCTCCTTCCACCTGGAGCCTCAGGGAGTCCCCATACCTCTACCCCATTTTCTTCCTAAGCGTCGCCTTCAGTGGCATGTCCCTTGCATGTCCTTTTTTCTGCCCTGTCTCAAAGGTTCCTAGTCTTCAGAAGAAACAGATTGCCTAGGTCTGAGGCCCTTCTCTAGCAGGTAGGGCTCATGCAGGTAGTAACTCCCCTGGGGAGATTCGAGGATGTTGCTCATTCTTAAAGCCCTCTTTGCTTCTTGCTTCTTGCCATTCCACCTCTTGAACCTTATTCAGAAGATTTTCTTTGTAATTCTCCTTTGTATCTCAGTCCTTTAGAGTAGAACTTAGCATCCATAGGGCACCGCCTGTTCCAAACTCCCTGATTAGGTAGTCCTCTGGAGAAGCCAAGTCTGTGGGCTTGGCAGGACCCATGTCTGACCACAGTTTGGCTATTCAAGCTATGCTCCGGACGGACAGAAAAAAAACTATATGAGTCCTTAGCACCCACCAAAGCAAGGATCTGAACCACAGCAGATTTTTGACAAATAAAGGTGACAGAGAAACAAACCCTTTTCATAATTTTACCCTGAAGTTTGAATTGGGGAGAAACAGACTACATTTTTAAGGTTTCTTCTCAGGTTCATCCAGGACCTGATGATATGCAGCAAGGGTGATCTATAGTCTGGTTTGCTAATGAACTGAAGGGTTTCAATGTATGTGGGAATTTCAGTTCTAAAACTAGGACAGTCCCAGGCAAACCAAATCACTGGTCACCCTATAGCTAACCATTCTACAAGTGAGGGAAGGGATAGGGCATGGGATGGCGAAAACAACCCAGATACTGGATCTTTTGGTGAAGTGCATAGGAGGCTTTACCTTTCTGGGAAGGATTTTGGCAGGCCAAGATATTTCTTTATTTTCCTGCTTTGGGTGTTTGTATGTTTTCCCGCTTATACAGAGGGAAGAGATTTCTAAACCTTGAGGGAGTGAAAAACCACATGACTCTGCAGTATGACTGAGCCCTCTATGGCTGAACTGGAGGAGGGGAGATTGGCGCTCTTGATGTCTGTGTGGCATATACTTGGCAGGACAGGAGTGGGGGAATTCTGGGAGCTGCCTCAGGAACTGGATATCCAGAGTATTTGAATAAGTGTCTCAGGCACATTGTCTGGAAAGGTGACAGGGCCTGCATTAGGCAACTGATTCTCTAAATTCTTTTCCCTCTCTGGTTAGGATGAAAAAATCCCCCTAATCAATTTCAAACTTTGCGTAGATGGACACACACACGCCAGATTGCTGCCATGGGCATAATTTTGTATCCTGGCTTTTTGGTAAGATTTCCTGGCAGATGCCAGCAGTAGACTACATTTGCTGCAAGTACCTCCCTGCTTACAAGTGCTTAGAATATTTTAACTGGTCCCTCTTTAGAGCTGCTCTTTTTTTTTTTTTCTTACCTTATTTCTCACAGGGTTGCCGTTGATGTGTGGTCGACGCTAGCTGATTTCTGTAACATACTGACTGCGGTGAATCAGTCTGAGGTGCCACTGTATAAGGACCCGGACGACGACCTCACCCTTCTTATCCTGGAAGAAGATCGGCTTCTTTCGGGCTTTGTCCCCTTGCTGGCTGCCCCTCAGGACCCCTGCTACGTGGAGAAAACCTCGGATAAGGTCAGCCCCAGGCCACACATCCCTCCCCAATCACCCCTCCTCTTAATTCTCCAGACTTTTTTATTCTTGGGAAGTTTTCTGTGCAAACGGAACATGATTAAGTCATTGAGAAGGGTGTTAAGGGAAAATATCGACCTTTTAGCCGTTGACATCCAGCTCTGTGTCCTGAAAAAAAGCCCTCTCGACTTCCTTTGGTGTGTGTGTGTGTGTGTGCTCGCTGGCATGTTGTATATACGATCATTTCCTCACTTGTTTAAATAGTGCAGCTTGTGTTGGCAGTGCTCTCACTCAGCTCCAAATGGTTTGCATCATGCTTAAAGCACCCTCCTTCCTCCCCCCTTTCCTGCTTCCCCCCCCGCCCCAGCCACAAAACCCTGCACTAGGAAAACAGCCAGGGCTTTTTCCCTTCTCTAAGGAAGAGAGTGATAAATAGGTGACTAGAGAGAAGCAGACACCATGTGTTAACTTACAAAAAAGCTTTTAGGACTATGAAGCATTCCCCGCTGCCTGGTTTCTATTTTCGTTTCTCTAAGGACTAGGATTTAACCTGAACTTTTTTCTTGTCTGTCTGTTTATAGAAAACAAAGCCCATTCCCTGTTGCCCTGGTTGGGACTGTGGAGCTCTCAGTCTCTGCTTAACAGTTGGGTCTTCAGCCAGGTAGAGAGTAGGGCAGGCCATTCTCCTTCACTTTTCCCAGGTAGCAGTCACTAGCCTGGGGAAGCATTTCTTATGCTGAGGCTGGGTACCCTGTGACTGACCTCTTTGCAGAGTTGTTAGCATCAAATCCCCTGTGGGGAAAGACCTCTGGGAGGAGTCCATAAAGAGTTCCTCAGAAGGAAATCTTCTGGCCTGGTTGAAGGATGCTAGGAACATAGGACGATGTTAAAAAGAGGTTGAGATAGTAAAAACCTAAATTCTAAACATGAACTGTAAATAAGAGATATTTTTAATTGAATATAAATGTTTTAGAAAATTCAGACAAGTAAAAAGAAGAAAAGTGTACCCGTAATCCCTCTGCCCAGAGGTAACAGCACTATAATTTTTCTTATTGTATATAATCATATTTAACTTTAGTGTGTATATACATACTTTCACACATATCAACACTTTTTTTTTTTACAAAAATGGGGGTCATACTATATATACTATTTGTAATTCATTTTTTCCACTTAATATTTTTAATGTACTTATTCTTATATGTAATCATATATTGTTTTTAATTTTTAATTTTTATTTTTTTATTTCTCTCTGCGCGCCCCCGCCCCCCAGTTATCTGGTCTCTGTATCCATTCGCTGCGTGTTCTTCTTTGCTTCTGTTGTTGTCAGCAGCATGGGAATCTGTGTTTTCTTTTTGTTGCGTCATCTTGTTGTGGCAGCTCTCCGTGTGTGCGGCACCATTCCTGGGCAGGCTACACTTTCTTTCACACTGGGCAGCTCTCCTTACAGGGCGCACTCCTTGCACGTGGAGCTCCCCTACACAGGGACACCCCTGCGTGGCATGGCACTCCTTGCGCACATCAGCACTGCGCATGGGCCAGCTCCACACGAGTCAGGGAGGCCTGGGGTTTGAACCACAGACCTCCCATGTGGTAGACGGACACCCTAACCACTGGGCCAAGTCCGCTTCCCTGTAATCATTTTTGATGACTATTTAGTATTCTTTTACATGTCAAGATTTATTTAATCCTTGCCTTATTGAACCAAGAGAGTGTTCCCAGTTTTTTACTATTACAAACAATGAACTGATTCCTTGTAACAGAATGTTTGCATTTATACATGATTATTTCCTTTGGTTAAATTTCTGTGCATGATTAAAGGCTCTGGACATTAATGTACCAAAAAACCCAGATACTTTAGATGCATCCAAAGGCCAGTGAATCTTGGGAAGGAGAGACCCATTATTTCCCAAGAGGAATACTCATCTTACACCTTTTCAGTAAAAAGTTGGAGTGAAATCCTGTTCTTCTAGTCTCAGAAGGGGATGATAATGGAGAGTTGTAATATACAAGGCTGAGGACAGCTAACAAATTATGTACACTTTGTGGAAGATGTTGAGTTAGAAGAGAAACTAGATAACCATGGCATGGGCCAAGGGATCCTAGTACTGTTCTTTGATCACATTGTAGTCTTGACTCTGGAGGGTGCTTGGGGAGTTAGTGCTTTTGGGGTTAGATGTTGGTTAGTACAGGACAGGGGAGAAGTCCTAACCAGCTTCAGACTTCTCATCAGTTTTCTTTTCTCATCAGTTCTCTCAGTTTTAGTGTCAGATACCAAGTATATGATCTGTCCAGAGACAGAGCCAGAAGTCTATGCCCTAAGCCCGTGGTGGTGATTCACAGGCTACCCAAGGAGTAGTTGTAGCTCATTGAGACTAAGGTAAGTCTCTACTTCAAAGACTGTGATGTAGGTATCACACACTAACATTCGGGAGTTTGGAACTTCAGAATTTCTCCCCTGATACCTGGTCTTCCTTCATTCTTCCCCATCTTGGTAAATGGCAACTTTGACTTTTGCATTGCTTACATCAAAATTCTTGGAGTTAAATTCTTCCCTTCTCTCTTTTTACATCTCCATATTTAATCCATCAGCAAACCAGTCTTCTTTACCTTTAAAAGACATGCAGATACAAATCTTTCTTACCACTACCACTCGAGTCCGATGCATTGAAATACCTTCTAGGAGGCAGCGGACTTGGCCAAGTGGTTAGGGCGTCCGTCTACCACATGGGAGGTCTGCGATTCAAACCCCAGGCCTCCTTGACTCGTGTGGAGCTGGCCCATGCGCAGTGCTGATGTGCGCAAGGAGTGCCATGCCACGCAGGGGTGTCCCCCGCATAGAGGAGCCCCACGTGCAAGGAGTGCGCCCCGTAAGGAGAGCTGCCCAGTGTGAAATAAAGTGCAGCCTGCCCAGGAATGGTGCCACACACATGGAGAGCTGACACAAGATGATGCAACAAAAAGAAACACAGATTCCCGTGCCGGTGACAACAACAGAAGCGGATAAAGACCACGCAGCAAATAGACACAGAGAACAGACAACGGGGTGGGGGTGGGGGTGAGAGAAATAAATAAATAAATCTTTTTAAAAAAAAAAAAGAAATGCCTTCTAAATGGTCTTGCTAGTTTCTTCTCCTTCCCCTTCTTACTCCCTCTTCTCCCAGTCTGTTTTCCTGAAAGCAACTATAGAATGATCTTTTTAAAACATCGAAAAGAACATGTCACTTCTCTGTTCAAAACCTTCCAAAGGCTACTGCTTTCACTTAGAGTAAAAGAAAAGGTTTTCATCAGCCAACTACAATGCCCTCCACACGAGTTCACTCCACTACCCCAATCCCCAACTCTGACCTCAGGTCCTACTACTCTCCTCCTACTCACTACGTTCTAGTTATACTGGCATCCTTGCTGTTCCTTAAACAAGCCAAGTACTCATGCCTGAGAATCTTTATATTTGAACCTCTCTTGGCCTATTCTGCCCCCAGATAGCTGTGTAGTTCTCTCATTTCCTTCTAAATATCACCTTGTTAGAGAGGTCTTCCCTGGCTAGCCCATTAAAAATGTCACCCATCTTCTTTTTCCTTTTGCTTTGCTGCTTTATTGTTCTCCATGGCAGGGGAAAAAAACATCTCTTGAGTTTCTACCATATGTCAGTCTCTGAGTTAAGTACATCCATATAATATTTCATTAAGTCTTCACAATAACCCTGCCATGTAGTTATTAGTACCTTCCTTTCATTAAAGAGGAGACTGAGGCTCAAGAGAAGAGTCAAGAATGATGATAAACTCTTATGGGCCATCTCCCTAGCTGACCAAGATGATTAGTATAGATATGTCAGAAGGAGTCTTTAGGGAAACGGACTTGGCCCAGTGGTTAGGGCATCCATCTACCACATGGGAGGTCCGTGGTTCAAACCCTGGGCCTCCTTGACCCATGTGGAGCTGGCCCATGCGCAGTGCTGATGCGCGCAAGAAGTGCCGTGCCACACAGGGGTGTCCCCCGCATAGGGGAGCCCCACGCAAGGAGTACGCCCCATAAGGAGAGCCACCCAGCGTGAAAAGAAAGTGCAGCCTGCCCAGGAATGGTGCCACCCACACTTCCTGTGTTGCTGACGAAAACAGACGCGGACAAAGAAACAAGACGCAGCAAATAGACACAGAGAGTAGACCGGGGCGGGGGGGGTTGCAGCGGGGAGAATTAAATAAATAAATCTTTTTAAAAAAAGGAGTCTTTAGGAACTAGATGTTTAGAAATTTCTAGACGTTTCGAAATCTGAAAAAGATAGACATTTTCTATCTAGCTTCAAAAGTGTTCACTACTAGAAAAAAGCTCAAACACTTAACACATTTCATTACTGGTCAGTATTAGTCCCATGACTGGTCCAGCCTTGGTGCTTATTTCACAGATATTTACTGAGCATGTGTACATTATACCTTTCCCATACATCATGGGAGATCCAGACATATCAGGCAAATACCCTTCCAGTTGGGGAAACAGTTTGTGATAGATATAAGGTTTTCAGTAGCAACATAAGTTAATTTGAACATATTAGCAATGGGAGCTAGAGTTTCACAGTCATATAAGTTAGGTTAAATCCATGTGAAGCAATGTTAAACACCCGTTATTGCAAGACTTCTTGGGTCTTTTAATATTCTAGTGTATATTGTGACTATCCTGGAGGATAGCCTTTGCCATCTTTGCTAAACTTGCTTCACCATTGATTTACTGAACATCTTGCAGGATTAGTGTTATGCTTAAAATAAACAGACCATCCTGGAAAACCTAGGTATAGGATGAGCAAAAGGTGGGAAAACAAGTTGCTATTGGAATATCCAGAAGATAAAGCAATAGAGATTAGAATGGAAAAGTCCAAATATCAAATTTATTTGGAAGTGGTAAAGAACCCAAATAGCCAAAAATGTTTTAAAAATGAAAAATAGGGAAACGGACTTGGCCCAGTGGTTAGGGCGTCCGTCTACCACATGGGAGTTCCGCAGTTCAAACCCCAGGCCTCCTTGACCCGTGTGGAGCTGGCCCATGCGCAGTGCTGATGCGCGCAAGGAGTGCCCTGCCACGCAGGGGTGTCCCGGCCACCCCTGCGTAGGGGAGCCCCACGCGCAAGGAGTGCGCCCCGTAAGGAGAGCCGCCCAGTGTGAAAGAAAGTACAGCCTGCCCAGGAATGGCGCCGCCCACACTTCCCTTGCCACTGACGCAACAGAAGCGGACAAAAGAAACAAGACGCAGCAAATAGACACAGAGAGCAGACAACCGGGGGAGGGGGGGAATTAAATAAATAAATAAATCTTAAAAAAAAAGTTTAAAAATGAAAAATAAAGTTGGAAGACTCTCACTTCCTAACTTTAAACCATATTACTTAGCTACAGTGGTAAAAACAGTGTGGTACTGGCATAAATATAGACAGAGTGACTAATGGAATTGAATTGAGAACTCAGTAATAGATCCTGACATCTATACTCAAGTGATTTTGACAGTCTATTCAACAAGTGATGCTGGGAGAACTGGATATTCATAGCCAAAAGAAAAAAAGAAGGTACAAAGATGCAAACATTAACTCAGATTGGGTCAAGGATCTAAATATAAAAGGTACAACCATAAAACTCCTGAAAGAAAACATAGGAAAACACCTTCAAGAGCTTGTGGTAGGCAGTAGTTTCTTAAACCTTACACCAAAAGCACGAGCAAGAAAAGAAAAAATATATAATGGGAGTGTCTCAAAATTAAATACTTTTTATATTCTTCAAAAGACTGTCAAGAAAGTAAAAAGGCTGCCTTCTCACTGGGAGAAAATATTTGGAAACCACTTATTCGATAAGGGTTTTATATTCATATTATATAAAGAGATCGTACAACAACAATAAAAAGACAAGCAACCCAATTTAAAAATGGGCAAAAGACTTGAATAGACATTTCTCCGGAGAGGAAATACAAATGGCCAAAAAGCATGTAAAAAAAAACCCTCAACATCTCTAGCTACTAGGGAAATACAGATCAAAACTACAATGAGATATCACCTCATACGGTATAGAATGGCCATTATTTAAAAAATAAATGCTGGAAAAGATGGAAAAACAGGAAACTCCTTCACTGTTTGTGGGAATATAGAATAGTGCAGCCTTTGTGGATGACAGTTTGGCAGTACCTCAAGATGCTGAATGTAGAACTGCCATACGTATGATCCAGCAATCCCATTACTAGGAATATATTCAGAAGAACTCAAAGCAAGAACACGAACTGACATTTGTACACTGATGTTCATAGCAGCAGCGTTCACAATTGCTAAAATATGGAACCAGCCCAAGTGTCCCTCAACCGGTAAATAAAATATAGTATATACATACAATGAAATACTATTCAGTTTTAAGAAGAAACAAAATCAGGATTCATATGACAACATGGATGAACCTAGAGGATATTCTCTTGATTGAAGTAAGCCAGTCACAAAAGCACAAATATTGTATGGTCTCACTAATATGAACTAAATACATTGAGTAAACTCATGGAGGTAAACTCTAGAATATAGGTTACTAGGAAATAGAAGGTGAGTTGAGAATGGGAGATGATGCTTAATGTATGCATCATCTTATTAATAAGATTAATTGTAAAAGTGTAGAAATGAATAGAGTTGAAAGTAACACATTAAAATGAATATAACTAAAACTGCTGGTTTAAAAATGTGATTGTGGCTGAAAGGGGTAGTCTATTTACAAAAACGTCAATTGAAACTAGAGAATAATCTAAGGAATGTATAACTGATTTTGGTAGTGGATGAAGATTGTAGTTAGTAGTATAAAAATTGTGGTTAATAGTATAAATATAAGAATGCTCTAACAGAATGCTAAGAATATGGTGATACACGGAAATATTACAACTAATATAACTTATGGACGATAGTTAACAGTACTATTGTAATATTTTGCATCAATGACAGATTTTTTTTAATACTACAGGATAACAATGGGGATATATAAGAGGGTATGTGATTTTTCTTTTTGGAGTAATGAAAACATTCTAAAGTGGAGGTGATGACAGAACAGCTCTGTAATGAAAATGAGAGCCAATGAGTATACACTTTGAATAGATTATACAAAGTGTGGGACATTATAACACACAGAATCCAGTGGTGAATGATGGACAAATAGGAGAACATTTTCTCCTGAACGATAGCAAATACATAATATTAATATATGGTGTTAATAATCAGGTGGGTTGGGGGAGAAATACACCAAATGTAAGATAGGGGCTATAGTTAGTAGTAATACTTCGACAGTGCTTTTTTCATAGTTTGTAACAAATGTTTCACAACAATGCAAGGTTGGTGGTGGGGAGATATTTGGGAACCTTGTATGATGAAATGCATGTTCGTTTTGTAAATTCACAAATTGTACTGTATATTTATTGTGTATTATGTTCATGTATAAATGATATACTTCAACAAAATTTTATTTAAAAAACAGAATAGGATATAAGCAATGGGGGGAAGATGATTATATTTTGAGAGAAGCATCACTGATGCTTAAACCAATTAGAGCAGACTAGGGGCAAGAAAGTTATTTTGCATTCATTGAGTGGCTGCTAGGCACCTAAATTCAGTCTCTGTGAGATCAAGTAGTTTACTCAAGGTCATGTAGCTAGTAAGGACATATAGAATTAGATCCCTTGTCTGTACGACTTCAAAACACCATGTTCTGATTAATAATTTTATGTCTAGGAGTTGCTTCAAAATAATCTGGAGGAGAATGGTGGATAGGACTATAAATGAAACAAAATTGGCCAACTGTTGATAACTGTTGAATTTGAATAATGAGCCCATTGAATTCATTATAGTAGTCTACTTTTGTATATGTATGAAATTTTTCATAATGACAAATTTTTAAAAAGGTAATAAACAGCCACCCTGAAAGCAAAAAAAATAAAACTTCATGTCCTTTCTGCTGCATTTTGCAGCTTAAGTGACTAAGAAAGTAATAGAACCTAATAATGAAGTTAAGCTTTTTCAATCACTGATTATGTTTCTGTCACTATGCTGGGCTCTTTATAAACATTCATCTCATTGAAACTCCAACAATCCTGTAGGCAAAAGTGGGAAAATGATAAGAAGGAGGCTGTTTTAGGGGAAGGATGTTGAATAAATTTCATGTTGTTCTTAAATGAATATCAAGAGCGCTTAATTATCATCTTCAAAATATATGCATGTGACTGTAGATGTTACTATATTAGCCAGCCAAAGGGGTACTGATGCAAAGTACCAGAAATCTGTTGGCTTTTATAAAGGGTATTTATTTGGGGTAGAAGTTTACAGTCACAAGGTCCTAAAGAGTCCAACTCAAAATTACTTAAGAGGTACTTTCTCACCCAAAGTCTGTTGCCACATGTTGACACAAGATGGCGGGTGATAGGGTTCAGCCTTCCTCTTTGCTCTTAAGTCTCCGTGGTCTCAGCATAGGCTGGCATAAGAATCATCTCTTTTTCCCAGGGCTCGTTTCTTTCCAGGCTCAGCTGCTCTGGTCTCTTCACAAGGTCAGCTGTAAACTGTGAGGTTCATCTCTCTTCCTGGGGCCTCAGGATCCTCTGTGTATCTACTTTCGTGTAAGAGTCTGTTTTATCAGCCCTAGGAGCCTGGGACTCAATACTGAGTCACACTCTAATGATGTGGTTGAATCAAAGCCCTAAACTTAACATAATTTAATCAGACATCTCAGTTGAATCTAATACATTCAGAGGGTATTATGCCCAGAGAAACAGACAAGTTTACAAATATAATCAAATATCTTTTATTTTGGAATTCATAAATATCAAACTGCTACAGTTACTAAAACAAGAATCTATCTAGTGACAGGCCCTGTCTTTCCTTGGGCTCTAAAGTTCTAGTTATTCGATAGATGCCAAAGCATTTATATCATAAATAGGTAAACATGATCCTCATTTTAGTATCCCTTGTAAATTAATCTGTGTGCTTTTCTTTGTCTTCCTCCCAATATTGTCTGACCAAGAACTGTCTTAGGTATGTCTGAATGTAGGGTCCCAGGAAACATTGTCATTAATAAAATATATAGATAGGGTTAAAGATGAAGCTTAAATTGTCCATCTTTTGGAATACCTGGCTTTTTGGCTTGTTCGTTTGCTAAATGACATTGACCCCATGTTGTTTATTGTACATATTAATACAGAAGATACGTTTTTATAGAAAATACAGAAAAACACACAAGAAAATAAAACCCTATATAAACTTACCACCTAAAATTATCCAGTGTGAATAGTTTGGTATATGTCTTTTTCCCCCCTGTGCTTATGTGTGTGTACTTATCCTTTTCCCTCCATAAAATTGGGATCATTCAGTATATGGCTTTTTAAAAATTAATTGTTTTTATTTTTAAAGAAACTTCAGATTACATAAATGTTACTTAAAAAAATATAATGGATTCCCATATACCCCACTCTCTCCCCATCCCACACTTTCCCACATCAACATCATCCCTCATTAGAATGGTACATTTGTTAAAATTGATGAACACATATTGAAGCATTGCTACTAACCATGGATTACAGTTTACATTATGGTTTACACTCTGTCCCACACAATTTTGTAGGTTATGACAAAACATACAATGGCTTGTATCTGTCACTGCAGTGTCATGTAGGACAGCTCAGGGTCCCGAAAATGCCCCCATATTACACCTGTTCTTCCCTCTCCCATCCCTCAGGAACTCTGGTGTCCACTGCCTTTATATCAGTAAGAGTTCTTCCATTGCTAAAATAATAATAAGTCTGTAGTAGAATAATAATGTCTTCTTTAGTCCATTGTTCATTCACCAATCTTGAGGATTTGGGGATGGTGATGCCTACTGTGCTATTTTTTTTTTTTTTAAGGTTTATTTACTTTTTACTTATTCACTCCCCCCTCATTTGGATTTGCTGTGTACTCTCTGTAACTGCTCATCTTCTCTTTAGGAGGCACTGGGAACCAAACCCAGGACCTCCCATGTGGAGGAGAGGCACTCAATTGCTTGCGCCACCTCCACTCCCTGCTTTGTTGTGTCTCTCTTTGTGTCTCCTTGTTGCATCAGCTCACCACGCCATCCCGTCACACCAGCTCTCTGTCTTGCTTCTCTTGTCGAGGCACTGGGAACCAAAAACATGACCTAGACCTCCCATGTGGTAGGCAGGAGCTCAATCACTTAAGCCAATCCGCTTCCCCCATTCTACTTCTAATTGAGAGGGAGCTTAGATCCCTTGGGGCAGATGAATGGAAATATTTTGCTGGCAGTTGCAGATATTCTGTCTGCATCTTTTTATACATATTTTATATACACCTGCTGCTTTATACATATCTTTAGTTTGGGGAGAATTACCTGTGTTTGGAGAAAGTTATTGTCTGTGTTGTTTAGTGGTTCTAAAAATATTTTAAGTGCTATAAGTGACTTAATTTTTTGAAAAACATACTTGATCCTATATTACACATAGTATCAACATTATGAAAAAAATATATCCCATATTTAGTAGAAATTGGGACTGTTTACAATATATTTCCTTTTTCACACAATTGCACTTTGTTTCTAAATTGACAATTACTTAGAATTAAACATTTCATTGCTCACCATCTGTCTTTTTATTTGCAAACACTCCACTTTCCCTCATTCCCCCATCCCAGTAACCTCTAATCTGTTTTCTTTTTTTTTTTTAAGATTTATTTATTTATTTCTCTCCCCTTCCCCCCCCCCCCACCCTGGTTGTCTGTTCTTTGTGTCTATTTGCTGCATCTTTTTTGTCGGCTTCTGTTGTTGTGAGCGGCTCGGGAATCTGTGTTTCTTTTTGTTGTGTCATCTTTTTTTTTTTTTTTTTTTAAGATTTATTTATTTAATTTCCACCCCTCCCCCTGTTGTCTGTTCTCTGTGTCTATTTGTCGTGTCTTGTTTCTTTGTCCGCTTCTGTTGTCATCAGCGGCACGGGAAGTGTGGGCGGCGCCATTCCTGGGCAGGCTGCACTTTCTTTCGCGCTGGGTGGCTCTCCTTACGGGTGCACTCCTTGCGCGTGGGGCTCCCCTAGCAGGGGACACCCCTGCGTGGCAGGGTACTCCTTGCACGCATCAGCACTGCGCATGGGCCAGTTCCACACGGGTCAAGGAGGCCCGGGGTTTGAACCGTGGACCTCCCATGTGGTAGATGGACGCCCTAACCACTGGGCCAAGTCCGTTTCCCTAATCTGTTTTCTATCTCTGAATTTTCTATTTCAAGTCATCTCTTATAAGTGGTATTATGCAATATTTGCTCTTATCATGCCTTGCTTATTTCGCTGAGCATAATGTTTTCAATGTTCTTCCATATTGCCACATGTCTCATAATGTCATTCTTATGGCCAAATAATATTCCATTGTATGTATGTTCCATATTCTATTTATCCATTCATTTTGTTCAGGGACACTTGGATTGTTTTCCCCTTTTATCTATTGTGCCATAAACATTGGTGTAGAAATGTCTATGTGAGACCATCAGTCTTCTTATGCCATTGCTTTCCTGTTATATTCTTTATCTCTGTTTATCTCTGTTATTCAGATGTAACATTGAGGAATTTTTTTTTTCAGCAAGGATGCCATGGATGCTTTTTTAAAAATTACAGCTTTTAAAAAATATATAATAGTAATAAACATACTCATGGAAAAGAATCTAACAAGTCATAATATATGAAGTCAAAAGCCACCCTCCAGGAAGCAGACTTGGATAGAGCATCCGCCTACCGCATGGGAAGTCCACGGTTCAAACCCCAGGCCTCCTTGACCCGTGTGGAGCTGGCCCATGCGCAATGCTGATGCGCGCAAGGAGTGCCATGCCATGCAGGAGTGTCCCCACGCAGGGGTGTCCCCACGTAGGGAGCCCCACGCGCAAGGAGTGCGCGCCATAAGCAGAGCCGCCCAGTGCAAAAGACAGTGCAGCCTGCCCAAGAATGGCACCACATAAATGGAGAGCTTATACAACAAGATGACACAACAAAAGGAAACACAGATTCCCAGTACCACTGATAAGGATAGAAGCGGTCACAGAAGAACACACAGTGAATGGACACCGAGCAGGCAACATGGGGAGGGGAATAAAACAAACCAATCTTTTTTTTTAAAAAAAAAAAGCCTCCCTCCAGACACTATCACTGTTCCTCAGGGATAAACACTTAACAATTTGATATTTATCTTTTTTAGGTTGTTTTCTAGCCCATTGAAACATTTCTATACATATAATCAAAATGGGAATGTGATATACATTCTCTTCCTCACTTTGCTCTTTTCATCTTTTCATTAAATAATTTATCAAGGACATTCTTCATGACTGCTTTTTCTTTTTTAGGTACTGGGGCCAGGGATTGAACTCAAAACCTTCTATGTGGGAAGCTGGCGCTCGACCACTGAGCCACATCTGTTCCCCTGAATTGTTTTTTTCGTTCGTTTGTTGTTTTGTTTTTTTGTTTTTAGGAGATATAGGAGCCGAACCCATGATCTCCCATGTGGGAAGTAGGTGCTCAACTGCTTGAGCCATACCTGCTCCCCCATGACTACTTTTTGAACACTTATATTTTGAGATTATTCTTTTGCCCTTGCCTGTGAATGACAGCTTGGGCAAATCTTTCCTTCCCTTAAAATTATAGATATTATTACTATTGCTTTCTAGCATTTATGGTTAGGGAAAATTGAGGAAAAGTCTAAATTTTGTCTCTTTATAGATAAACTATTATTTGTTTATTTTTGGTTCACTATGAGTATCTTACAACTTTTTTTAACCTTAACTTTCAAATTGTATTAGGATTAGGATTTGTTTAAATCTTGGTCTTCATACTTTAATTTTTCATGGTACTTAATGAGCTTTTTTAAAATGCAGATTCAGTTCTATCTTTGGATCAGAAAACTTTGATGTCTCTGATTGCTTATGCTGTTTGTTCTGTCCTTTTCTTCAGTAATTTTTGTTTTCCTTATATATTAAGTCATTGTCCTCCATATTTTCTTTTTTCTCAACATTTTAATCTCTTTTTCCTTTGCCTCTGCATTCTAGGAGGCCTTCTCAAGTTTGTGCTATGCATAACTCTTAAATTTTTATTGGGATGATTCTACTCTTTACTGCTTCTAATTCACTTTTAAGACTGCCATTTGTTCCCTTACATTACATTGTTATTTGTTGTTTATTTGTTTTGTTTGTTTTTTCAGGAGGTACTGGAAACCAAACCTGCAACCTCCCATCTGGGAGGCACGTGCTCAACCACTTGAGCCACACATCTCCTCCCTCTTCTTTTTCATCTAGTAACTTTTTATTTTATTTTATTTTATTTTAAAGATTTATTTATTTATTTCTCTTCCCTTCCCCCCCCCACCCCAGTTGTCTGTTCTCTGTGTCTATTTGTTGCTTCTTTGTCCGCTTCTGTTGTTGTCAGCGGCACAGGAATCTGTGTTTCTTTTTGTTGCATCATCTTGTTGTGTCAGCTCTCCGTGTGTGCAGCACCATTCCTGGGCAGGCTGCACTTTCTTTCACGCTGGGTGGCTCTCCTTACGGGGCGCACTCCTTGCGCGTGGGGCTCCCCTACATGGGGACACCCCTGCGTGGCACAGCACTCCTTGCGTGCATCAGCACTGTGCATGGGCCAGCTGCACACGGGTCAAGGAGGCCCGGGGTTTGAACCGCGGACCTCCCATGTGGTAGATGGACACCCTAACCACTGGGCCAAGTCTGCCACCATCTAGCAACCTTTTGTATACTTTTGACTGTCTCTTTGCAAGATATGTTCTTCCTCTTTTATTTGCAAGCTCTTTTCATTGGCTACAACTTGGGTTTCTACAATCTAATTCTGACCATTTAATATTTCTTTGAACAAAGACAAGTTTATTCAGGTCTGAATTTGCTCCAAAACAAGTTAGGTTGGGTCTCACTTAATACGTTCATTGTCTACATTATTTAGAATCTCTTTCTCAGTCCTTTAGCTGGTTGATATAAATGTATTACCAAGTCACCAGCCTGAAGGAGGAGAGGGAACCAGGTTTTGTACAATTTCAATAAATGAATTTATGCCCCTATACCAGAGCTAGCTCCCCCATCCCAAAAAAAAAATTATTAAAAGTATTAAGGGACCTGATGTGGCTCAAGCAATTGAGCACCCACCTCCCACATGGGAGGTCCCGGGTTCAGATTCTGGTGCCTTCTGAAAAAGCAAAAACAAAAAAACCAACTCAGGGAAGCCGAGGTTATCTAGTTCTTGAGCACCAGCTTCCTACATATGAGGTCCCGGGTTGAATCCCTGTGCCCCCAGTACCTCAAAAAACTATATATTAAGTGATTTAGGCAAAGTTGTTGGATATAAGGTTGGTATAAAAAAATCAATTGCATATCTATATGCTAACATCAAACAAAGACACTCTGTTGCTTTCTTGAGATGAGAAATATAAACTGACTCTTTTTTTTTAAGATGTATTTATTTTTATTTCTCTCCCCTTCCCCCTGCCCCCTTGTCTGCTCTCTTGTGTCCATTTGCTGTGTGTTCTTCTATGTCCTCTTGCATTCTCGTCAGACAGCATGGGAATCTGTCTTTTTTTGTTGTTGTTGTGTCAGCTCTTCGTGTGTGCGGCGCCACTCCTGAGTGGGCTGCACTTTTCGCATGGGATGCTCTTATCAGTTGAGCCACATCCGCTTCCCTAAACTGACTCTTAATTACCTGCTTCTAGCCATACTCTGTCCCTATGTCAGCAATTCTTTATGCTTTATGGCATATGGATGGCATGTTTACCATTTAATAGTTATTTACTGTCTGCCATGTGTCCACTATTTTAGGCACAATGACCATAGCTGTGAACACAAGAGCCAAAGGGGCACCATGGAGCACCCATTCTAGTGGGCAACATACTCTTTGTGTCTTCTCTTTGATCACTTTAGTTGGAATATTGGAAGTAGATTTATTTAACCTCAGAAGTCCAAGCTTTTTAGATTTATTGTTATTAAAAATCTTTTAATTATAAAATGGATCTTCATTTTAGGAAAACCAATATTAACCTAAAAGAAAATAAGAGATTTATTTGATTACCACCCAGAGATAGCCACTGTTAACACCTTGTTCTCTTATCTTTCCAACCTGGATGCATGCATGCATGCATATATGTGAGGCTGGTTTTTATTTGTTTTTTTTTTTTAAGTATAGAAATTGAATCAAACTATATGTAGTGTTCTGTAATCTACTTAATTCACTTAGCAGTAAATATAGCCTGAATAAATTTCCATGTTGATCTATAACATGTGTTTTTAAATGGCTGCATAATATTTATTTTCATGGATATACTGTAATATTTGTTTAACCTTCAGTCATTAGATATTTTATGAGTTTATTGACTTTACAGTTTTATAAATGATACCATATCAGATAATATTATCAATAAATATTTCCATATATATTTCATAAGGACAAATTTTCAAAGTAGAATTACAGGATCAGAAGTGTGTGCACATTTTTTAAGACTTTTGAAAGATAAGACCAAATTGTTCTCCAAAAAGGTTAGCATTTTTTAAACTGCAGAATATAAAAGTATCTGTTTTTCAGCATCCTCACAATCTTGAATAGTATAATTTTTTGTTGCTTTGCCATGGGCAAAAAATGACATCTCATTGTTTTCAATTTTCATTCTTCGAGTAATTATAAGGTTAAATAAAAATATATATACCTATTGTATTGGTATACATATATACATGTATTTGCATAAATACGTTGGTATTATATTTATTATAAATTACCTTAGGTTCTTTGCCCATTTTACCATTGGAATGCTCATAAATTTTTTTCTTAATTTGTAAAAACTTCATGAATAGTGCTTGGACTTTCTTTGGTTACCCTTGTACAGGTGATGTTCTTGTTTTTATATTGAATGAGACAGGATCTTGTAACAACTTCTGAGGGAGAGCTAGAGTGCTTGTTCTATTTTCTAAGCAATAAGAACATCTTCCTTTGTCACATTATGCTAGATAAGATCTTTGTTTTCACAAACAGTCAATCCATAGATATCCCAAGGAAAAAATCATTTCCAGCCAAATATTAGAAATGAACTGTATGCATTTTCTTTGTTTTTTTTTTTTTTTTCTATTTAATCCAAGGAGTCCTTGGTGGGTATAGTTAGTAAAAGTTACACTGTTTTGAAAAGTTTCTGATTTATATCTAGGTAACTTTATAAACTCAAACTTTTTGCTGTTTTTGCCTCTTCTCACTTTGTATTCAGAGAACACTTTGATGTGGCAGCTTTGTTTAGTGATTTGGTTCACCAATGGCCCTTTGGCACTAACTGTGCTTGTATTATTTGTTTTTAAGATTTTATTTAATTTTATTTTACCCCACCCCTTGTTTTTCACTTGCTGACTCTGTTCATCTTCCTTGTTTGTTTAGAAGGCATCGGGAGCTAAACCCAGGACCTCCGATGTGGGAGGGAGGTGTCTAATCACTTGACCCACCCCCTGCTTTGTTGGGTCTCTCATTCTGTTTTTCCTCCTCATGTCTCTTGTCGCATCATTTTGTTGCATCAGCTCACTGCACCTGCCTGTCACACCAGCTGTCTTCTTTAGGAGGTACTGGGATCCAAAGCAGCGACCTCCCATGTGGTAGACAGGAGCCCAGTTGCCTGAGCTACATCCACTTCCCACTTCTTATTGTTTATAAATTTATAGAATTATTAATTACCCTTTACTCCTTTACTTTCAGATTATATCAGTTACTGCTTAATTTATCAATCTTATTCCCCAAATAGGTGTTGTTGATTTCAGTTATCTTTATGCCCATGCTATGGATAGGTCAGTGACTCAAGAATTCTTTTTGTCCTAACATAGTAATTCTCCCATTTTAGGATTCATCAAAATCACTTGAAGGACTTGTTAAAACACCACTTGCAAGGGAGTGGATGTAGCTCAAGTGGTTGAGCACCTGCTTCCCATATAAAAGGTCCCAAGTTCAATCCGTGTTACCTCCTAAAAACAAAACAAATGAAGGGAAAAAAAAAACAACTTTCATTGGGGAGCTGATGTAGCTCAATGGTTAAGTGCCTGCTTCCCATGTATGAGGTCCTGGGTTCAATCCCTGGTATCTCCTTAAAAAAAAAAAAAAAAAAACACCAGTTGCTGGGTCCTGTCCCCAGAGTTTCTGATTAGTGGGGAGGGGACAGAGTGAGAATTGCATCTCTAACAAGTTCCCAGATGACAATGATGGTCTGGGTTCCACCACTGTTTTTAGGAACTTGGTTGGCTGTTATGTATGTAACCATCAGGCAAAGATTTGGGGCCAGATAAAAATAATAAAGATTCCAGATATAAGTAGTCTTCCTAATTCTACCTTTAACTTATGAAATTCAGAGCATATTACCTCAGAGTTCATATATTTTACTTCCATGTGGCCAGACAACTTTCTGAGCTCTTCAGAAAGAGGTCATAATCAAATGCTATAAATATGTTTTTTCTGAATATATATGAAAAGTCACATGTCTGGATCTCTTTTACCAAGAGGATCCTGAGCCAAACATCTAACATTTGTTGAGTGTTTATCATGCTTGAAGAGCTGTTTTAGTGCTTTACATTATCACATTTAAATCTCTCAAATACCCCATGAGATTGTGAACTGTAAAGAAGAACTTGCCTGAGATGACGCACTACCAATGGCACAATCAAATCTAACTAAAGAGCCTAAAATCTTAATTAAATATAAATAGAATAGTAAAATCAGTCAAACAAACATACTGACTCAGTGCTTCTTGTTCTCCTTTCAGCTTTGACAGTTCTTTTATTTTCACCGGGCACTTAATTTCTCACTGGGAGCTTGGGGAACCATTGACAAGGTTTTAGGGAGATCATCTGTTTCCAGACATTTTCCTGAAGATGAACAAAGAAGTGAAAGATCATATGAGGGGAAAACAGATTTGGCTCAAGCGGTTGGGCTCCCGTCTACCATACAGGAGGCCCAGGTTTCGATTCCCAGGGCCTCCTGGTGAAGGCAAGCTGGCCCATGGTGCAGAGAACTGATGGCCTGCACCTCTGAGGGCTGGTGAAGGAAGATGATGCAACAAAGGGAGACACAGAGGAGAGACAGAGACGCAGCAGATCTGGGAGCTGAGGTGGCATAAGTGATTGAGTGCCTCTCTCCCTCTGCCTCCTAAAGAGAAGATGAGAAGAGAAGACAAGCAGACACAGAAGAATGCACAGCAAATGGACACAGCAGACAGTGAGCCTAGGTGGCGGGGTACGGGGGAAGGGCAATAAATAAAATGGATCTTTGAAAAAAAAATAAAAGATCATGTGAGAAGAATAGAATACTCAGGTTGAATTACCTACTTCTCTCCCTCTGGGTTGAATGTTCTTCAAATTTTGGAATGCCCTAGATCTAAAGACTCCTTAGTGTTTAATATATGAGTCTTTGGAGAGAGAACTTGTTTTTTGGGGGTAAACCATTGAAGAGAGCTTTAAGAGGGCCTGAACAGGATGGATGACATGTCATTTTGGCAGTGTGTCCAAAGGCAAAAATAAGGGTAATGGTAATACATCTTCTAAGACCAGGTTAGAACGGTGTCCTGGACCCCAAGCTTTGCAGACAAGATTCCCCATAGGTGAACAGTGACTCTTGTATAGTGGGCTGTTGGGATATAAGTAGTCTTCCTAATTCTACCTGAAGTGGGCTGAGCTTAAAAACCTAAAGGTTAGCTAAGTAAACACCTGCCTGTCTCCCTCTCTACCTCTCTACCTACCAACCTACATATATACAAACATATAAATAATCTCCCTAAAATGTTTCTGGATACACTATTTATAGTCAGTCTCCTCAAACCTATTTTCTACCCCCAAGCATCTACTGGTCTGATTTCTATCACTATAGATTAGTTTTTCTATTCTAGAATTTTGTAAATATGGAATCATACTTTTGTGTCTTTGTTTTTTTACACAGCATAATGTCTGAGTCGTCCATCCATGTTCATGTTGTCGTATTTGTCAGTAGTTTATACTTTTACTGATGAGCATTCCATCATATGGCTATACCACAATTTACTTATCCATTTACCTGTTAATAGACATGATTTGTTTTTATTTGGGAGCTATTAAGAATAAAGATGCTGTGCATATTAGTGAGTGAATCTTTTTTGTGTACATATTTTCATTTCTCTTGGAGTGGAATTGCATTTTAAAAGAAAACTTAAACTGCCAAACTGTTTTCCAAAGTGATTACACCATTTTATACCCACACTAAGAATTTCAGAGAGTTCTAGTTGCTTCACATCCTTCCCGACACTTGGTATTTCTAGGTTTTATAATTTCAGCCATTATAGTAAACATGAAGTAGTATCTCATTTTGGTTTTAAATGACATTTCTCTAATTAATGATGTTTATTCATGTGCTTATTGGATATTCATATATTGTAATTTGGGAAGTGTCCCAAATCTATTATCCGCCCCCCCATTTTTCTCTCCCCCCCCGCCCCAGTTGTCTGCTCTCTGTGTCCATTAGCTGTGTGTTCTTCTGTGACCACTTCTATCCTTATCAGCGGAACCAGGAATCTGGGTTTCTTTTTATTGCATCATCTTGCTGTGTCAGCTCTCCATGTGTGCGGCGCCATTCTTGGGCAGGCTGTGCTTTCTTTCGTGCTGGGCGGCTCTCCTTATGGGGCGCACTCCTTGCGCATAGGGCTCCCATACGCAGGGGACACCCCTTGCATGCATCAGCACTGAGCATGGGCCAGTTCCACACCAGTCAGGAGGCCCAGGGTTTGAACCGCGGACACCGTAACCACTGGGCCAAGTCCACTTCCCTGCCCGTTTTTTTAAAAACTGAATTGTCTTCTTATTTAGTTATAAGATTCTTAAAAAACATTCTGGGTGTAAATCCTTGTCTATTGATGTTCTGTGAATATATTCCCCTAGTGTGTGACTTTTTTTCTTTTATACAGAGTCTTAAATAGCAAAAGTTTTCATTTTTATGAAGTTCAGTGTTTCAAATTTTTCGTTTGTGATTTGTGCCTTTTCTATTTTAAGGAATCTTTGACCTACTCCACGGTCATGGAATTTTTTTCTGTAAGTCTCAATAAAATTATTGGGGCAGCAGACTTGGCCCAGTGGTTAGGGCGTCCATCTACCACATGGGAGGTTCGCAGTTCAAACCCCGGGCCTCCTTGACCCACGTAGAGCTGGTCCATGTGCAGTACTGATGCATGCAAGGAATGCCGTGCCACGCAGGGGTGTCCCCCACGCAGGGGTGTCCCCCGCATAGGGGAGCCCCACGCGCAAGGAGTGCGCCCCGTAAGCAGAGCCACCCAGCACGAAAGAAAGCGCAGCCTGCCCAGGAATGGCGCCACACACATGGAGAGCTGACACAACAAGAAAACACAACAAAAAGAAACACAGATTCCCGCGCTGCTGGCAACAACAGAAGCAGACAAAGAAGATGCAGCAAATAGACACAGAACAGACAACCGGGGTGGGGTGGGGAAGGGGAGAGAAATAAATAAAGAAATAAACCTTAAAAAAAAAAAATTATTGGTATGTTGAGTTTGTCTCCATCTTGCTTTTTTTTCCCATTTGTTCCTTCTGTTTTTTTGTTCCCAGAACGGTTCTTTTCCTGCCTTCTTTCAGGTTTATTGAACATTTTTTAGTGTTGTATTTCATTTCCACTTTTGGGTTCTAAACTGTGCCTTTTCTTTTTTAAGCAGTTTATTGAGATATATTCACACACCAAACAGTTCCTCTGAAGCATACAATCAATGGCTTTCAGAGTGTGCATTCATCACCCCAGACAATTTTAGAACATTTTCATTGTTCCAAACAGAAACAAACCAAAGCCTCTCACTATGCAACACTCCCGCAGTCCATGTCTAGAACTATGTACTCTTGTTTCTTTTTTTTTTTTAAGATTTTTTTTCCTCTCCCTTTCCCTCCCCTGCCCCATTGTCTGCTCTCTGTGTCCACTCGTTATGTGTTCTGTGTCCACTTGCATTCTTGTCCGGGAATCTGTGTCTCTTCTCGTTGTGTCATCTTGCTGCGTCAGCTCTCCATGTGTGCCATGCCACTCCTAGGCAGGCTGTGCTTTTTTTGCATGGGGCAGCTCTCCTTGCAGGGCACACTCCTTGCCCAGGGGCTCCCCTACACAAGGAACACCCCTGCATGACACGGTACTCCTAGCGCACCTCAGCACTACACGTGGGCCGCCTCACCACATGGGTCAGGAGGCCCTGGGTTTGAACCCTGGACCTCCCATATGGTAGGCAGATGCTCTATCAGTTGAGCCAAATCCGCTTCCCTCTTGTTTCTTAATAAACTCTTTACACCCTTGCTTTTACCCTATGGCATTGTCCTTAAATTCTTTAATGCACACACCCATAGTGCCATGTCTAGAACACTATACTCTTCTTCTGTTTCTTAATAAACTCATTACTCCTTTGCCTACTCTAACAACAACAACAAAAAAAAATTTATACCCCATAAACCCCCTATTATTGATGCTTAGCATTGGTGTGGTACCTTATAACTAATGAAAGAATATTAAAAGATTATGGTTAAATATAGTCCATAGTTTGCATTAGGTGTATTTTTTCCCATATACCACATTATTATTTTTATTTATTTTTTTAAGATTTATTTTTTATTTATTTCTCTCCCCTTCCTGGCCCCCCCCCCCCCCAGATGTCTGCTCTCTGCCTTCTGCGTCCATTCGCTGTGTGTTCTTCTGTGTCCGCTTGTGTCAGCGGCACCCAGAATCCATGTCTGGTTTTGTTGCGTCCTCTTGCTGCATCAGCTCTCCATGTTTGTGGCACCATTCCTGGGCAGGCTGCACTTTTTTCCCACTGGCCAGATCTCCATACGGGGCACACTCCTTGCACATGGGTCTCTCGTACTCAGGGGACACCCCTGCGTGGCACGGCATTCCTTGCATGCATCACCACTGCCCGTGGGCCAGGTCAACACACTGGTCAGGAGGCCCTGGGTTTGAACCTTGGACCTCCCGTGTGGTAGGCAGATACCCTATCCATTGGGCCACATCTGCTTCCCTCCACCCTATTATTAACACCTTGTAATAATGATGTACATTTGTTCTAGTTCATGGAAGAACATTCTTTTATTTGTACTTTTAACCACATTCATTGTCCACAAGAGGATTCACTGTATTATACAATCCCATATTTCATCCTGTAGCTTTCCTTCTAGTGACAAACATGATGCTAAACTTCCCCTTTCAACCACAGTCACACATATAATTCAGCACTGTTAATTACACTTAGAATAATATGCTACCATTGCCTCTCACCTATTTCCAAACATTTACAATCAACCTAATTAAAAGTGCTGTACAAATTAAGCATCAGCTGCCCATTCTCTACCCTTATTTTATCTCCTGGTAACTCATATTCTAGATTTTAATTGCATGAGTTTGCTTGTTGCAATTAGTTCATATTAATGAGAGCATACAATATAATATTTGTCCTTTTGTGTCTGGTTTATTTTACTTAACTTAAATGTCCTCAAGGCTCATCCATGTTGTCACATGTATCAAGATTTCATTCCTACTTCTTACAGTTTATCCATCATATGTATATATACATTTTGTTTATCCATTCATCAGTTGATAGACACTTGGGTTTTTTCCATCTTTTGGCAATTGTGAATAATGCCATTATGAACATCAGTGTGCAAATAACTGTTTGCATCTCTGCTTTCATTTCTTCTGGGTACATACCTAGTAATTGGATTGCCAGAGCATATGGTAGTTAAATATATTTAGCTTCCTGAGGAACAAGCAAACTGTCTTCCACAGCACTTGTACCACTCTACATTCCCACCAGCAGTGAATAAGTGTTCCTATTTCTCCACTTCCTCTCCAATGCTTGTATAAAGCTTTTTTTTTTTTTTTAAGATTTTTTTTAGTTCTCCAACTGCCTCGCCTCATTGTTTACACTTGCTATGTTCTGTGTCTTTGAGAGGCACCAGGAACTGAATCTAGGACCTCTGATATGGGAGGAAGGTGCCTATACCCCTGAGCCACCTCCATTCTCTGCTTTGTTGTGTCTCTCATGTTTTTCTTCTTGTGTCTCTTTTTGCATCATCTTGTGTCAGCTTGCCGCCCTGGTCAGGAAGCACCGGGAACCAAACCTCGGATCTCCCGTGTAGTAGGTGAGAGCTCACTTGCCTGAGCCACATCTACTTCCCTATACCCTTTTTAATTATTTTTTTCATTGGTTGGTCTAGGGCTAACAATATGGATCCTTGACTTTTCAAAATGTATTTAGAGGTAATATTGTACCCCTTTACACTTAAACACCTTTTTCCTGCTTCACATTTCGTAAATGTAATACCTACAATGGTGTAATTCTATTTACACTATTCTCTCTTCTTTTGTGCAGTTGTCTTTTTTTACTTTTCATACGTTATATATCCTTCCTTCCCACATTACTATTTCTGTTTAAACAGTTAGTTGCTTTTAAGTAAATTATGAACAAAAACAAAAGTCTTATATTTATCTACTTATCTACTGGTGCTCTCTTTCTTATAAATCTAAATTTCTATCTAGTATCATTTCTCTTCAGCTTAAAGGACATAAGCAGGTTGTCGGCAACAAATCCCTCAGCCTTCATTTATCTGAAATGTCACTATTTAAACTTTGAAATTTTTCATCTTAGGTTTTTGTTTTGTTTTGTTTTTAAAGATTTATTTTTTATTTATTTCTCTCCCCTCCCCCCCACTTGTCTGCTCTCTCTGTCCTTTCGCTCTGTGTTCCTTTGTGACCACTTCTATCCTTATCAGCGGCACTGGGAATCTGTATTTCTTTTTTTTTTTTTAAAGATTCATTTATTTATTTAATCCACCCCCCCTCCCCCGGTTGTCTGTTCTCCTGTGTATATTTGCTCGTCTTGTATCTTTGTCCGCTTCTGTTGTCGTCAGTGGAACAAGAAGTGTGGGCGGCGCCATTCCTGGGCAGGCTGCACTTTCTTTCGCGCTGGGCGGCTCTCCTTACGGGCGCACTCCTTGCACGTGGGGCTCCCCTACGCGGGGGACACCCCTGTGTGGCAGGGCACTCCTTGCGTGATCAGCACTGCGCATGCGCCAGCTCCACACGGTCAAGGAGGCCCGGGGTTTGAACCGCGGACCTCCCATGTGGTAGACGGACTCCCTAACCACTGAGCCAAGTCTGTTTCCCCTCTGTATTTCTTTTTGTCCCATCATCTTGTTGTGTCAGCTCTCCGTGTGTGCTGCACCATTCCTGGGTAGGCTGCACCTTCTTTCACCCTGGGTGGCTCTCCTTATGGGGCGCACTCCTCGTGCATGGGATTCCCCTACACGGGGGACACCCCTGTGTGGCATGGCACTCCTTGCGCGCATCAGCACTGCGCATGGGCCAGCTCCACACGGGTCAAGGATGCCCAGAGTTTGAACTGCAGACCTCCCATGTGGTAGGTGGACACCCTATTCATTGGGCCAAGTCCGCTTCCCATTAGGTTTTTAAAGGATACGTTTTACTGAATGTAGAATTCTAGATCGAGGTGTTTTCTTTTCTTTTTTTTTTTTCCCTTTCAGCACTTTCAAGAAGTGGTTTTAAACTCATCTGGCTTCCATTGTTTTCTCATGAAAAATCAGCAGTCATTCTTATTCTTCTGTATATAATGTATCTTCTTGCTCACTCTTTTTTCTTTCTTTTTTTTTTTTTCCTGTATGTGTATGTGAGTATATGGCCTTTTTGAAGATTTTCTTTTTATCTTTGGTTTTCAAAAGTTTGACTCAGATGTGCCTAGGTGCAACTCTTCTTACATTTATTTTCCTTGAGGTTCACTGAATATCTTAAGTCAGTAAATTGATTTTTTTTTTTCATCAAATTTGGAATGTCTTTCAAACATTTTTTTTTCTGCCTTAATCACCGTCTCTTCTCTGTTTGGTACTTTACTTGCATGTGTGTTTGAAATTCTGATATAGTCCCACACATTTATGAGACTGGTTTTTTTTTTTCTGTCTTTTTTCCTCTCTAGTCTTCAAATTACTTAATTTCTATTGATCTGTCTTCAAGTTCAGTGACTTTTCTGCCATTTTCAATCTGCTGTTAAAGTCATCCAGTGAAATTTTTATTTCATTATTTTACTTTTCAGCTCAAGAATTTCTATTTTATTCTTTCTTATAATTTACTTTTCTCTCTGCTGATATTTTCTGTTTGTTCACTCATTAAGACTATATTTTCCTTTAATCTTTTTCCTTTACTCTTTTGAATACCTTTTCCATTAGTTTTTTTAACTTATTTATAATAGCTTCTTTACAATTCTTGCCTACTAATTCCAACATCTGGGCCATCTCATATTTGATTTCTGTTGACTGTAGGCTGCATTTTCCTGTTCCTTCCTGTCTAGTGGTTTCTATTTAAAATCACTGGACATTGTGAATAATTTGTCATAGAGAATGGGTTTTTTTAAATCTTCCTCTGGAGAATATTCTTTATTTTTTAGCAGGCAGTTTAAATACTGGTTGATCATCATGAACTTATGTAGGCTTAGATTTTGTCCATTATTAGTACAAATATTTAGAAACCCAAATAACTTGTTGATAGCCATCCCCATGCTCTGTCTCACCTGCATATCTTGCCAGGCTGGGTTTTAGACTGTTAGTACAGATTTAGATTAGGTTTAACTTGAGCATGTGGTCCTTATTCCTAAGGTGTGGCCTCTTTGGAGGCTTAGCTGGATGCCAAGGTTATTTATGAGGTTTTAACAAAATCTCTTTACTCTGGTATAGTTGGGCCTCCAGCTCCCCCATTCCCATGGGGCTCTCTTCCCTCTGTTCCCACTCTGCCACTCTGAAGCAGCAGCCATCTGATAAGCCTCTGGTGGTCTGACCTGCATATATACAGTCCAGCTATCATCCACATATTCACTGAGGACTTGCATTTTCACTTCCTTTGCACAGTCTTCCCATCCAATTCTTTATTCCATAGGTTCTAGCCACTTCAGCTGTTGTTAAGTCTGCTCTCTGCCTCCTCAACTAAGCAAAACCAACATAATTTTCTTGGGATCCAGTTTACTGTGTTACGGTAAGAAAATTGTTCCTTTGTAGAGGACTGAGTGATTGTGGGCTTATTTCATGAGTTTCTCTTCTCTCAAGAATCATAGTCTTTTGGGAAGCGGACTTGGCTCAACTGATAAGAGCATCCACCTACCACATGGGAGGTCCAGGGTTCAAACCCAGGGCCTCCTGACCCATGTGGTGAGCTGGCCCACGCACAGTACTGACACACACAAGAAGTGCCGTGCCACACGGTGTCCCCCACATAGGGTAGCCCCACATGCAAGGAGTGCTCCCTGCAAGGAGAGCCACCCCGTGCAAAAAAAGCGCAGCCTACCAGGAGTGGTGCCGCACACAGGGAGAGCTGACACAGCAAGATGACAGACACAACAAAAAAGAGACACAGATTCCCAGTGCCACTGATAAGAATGCAAGTGGACACAGAAAGAACACACAGCAAATGGACACAGAGAGCAGACAACGGGGGGTAGGGGAGAGAAGGGATGAGAAATAGAAAATAAATCTTTAAAAAAAAAAAAAAAAGAATCATAGTCTTTTACTGTTTGTTGTCCACTGCCTGAAAACTGTTGCCTCATGTATTTTATAGCTATTTATGTTGGGATGGTTAGTCCAGTACAGTTTACTTAGTATGACCAGAAATAGAGCGTGACTTATCTTCACCATTTTTTTCCACTTTATTAGAGGAGTTGTGGGTTTACCCAACAATCATGCATAAAATAGGATTCCCATATACCACCCTGTTATTAATACCTTGCATTGGTGTGGAACATTTAACATATAGTTAATTACTATTAACTATAGTCCATGGTTTCACTTAAGGCCCACTGTGTAGTGTAGTTCCATGGATTTCTTTTTTTAATTTATTCTGTAACTTTATATACAATCTAATATTTCCCCTTCCAATCACATTCAGATACATATTTCAGTGCTGTTAATTATATTCACAATGTTGTACTACCATTAACATCATCTATTAGCAAAACATTTGCATCATTCCAAATAGGAACCCTGTATATTTTAAACCTTAATTTCCCATTCGTTATCCCCACCCCATCCCCATGTTCTAGGTTCTGACTCTGAGTTTGCTTATTCTAATTTTTTTCAAATCAATGAGATCAAACAATATTTGTCCTTTCGTGTCTGGTTTATTTCATTTAACATGATGTCTTCAGGGTTCATTCATGTTGTCTCATGTATCAGATCTTCATTCCTTTTTATGACTGAATAATATTCCATTGTATATATAAACCACATTTTATCCATTTATCGCTTGATGGACATTTGGGTTGCGTCCATCTTTTGGCAGTTATGAATAATGCCACTATGAGCATCAGTGTTCAAGTATCTATTCAAGTCCCTGCTATCAATTCTTTGGGTAAATACCTAGTAGTAGGATTTCCAGGTCATATGGTGGTTCTTATACTTAGCTTTCTGAGAAACTGCCAGACTGTCTTTTCTATGCTCCTTGCACTATTCAAAGAAATATAGAACTATAGATAAGACGAGTACAAATCCCTCTCTTCCAAAGATAATTTCTTTTACCAGTTTAGTACCTATCCTTTCAGACATATACACACATAATCTTAATTTTTTAAATAAAAATGAATGTCATATATACATTGTTTTTTTAGCTCAATATACCTCAGAACTCTTTATGTCAATATGTATAGAGGGAAGTCGGTTTGGCTCAACAGATAGAGCGTCCACCTACCACATGGGAGGTCCAGGGTTCAAACCCAGGACCTCCTGACCCATGTGATGCGTGCAAGGAGTGCCGTGCCACACAGGGGTGTCCCCCGCATAGGGGAGCCCCATGCAGAAGGAGTACACCCTTGTAAAGAGAGCTGCCCAGGAGTGGCGCCGCACATACAGAGAGCTGATGCAGCAAGATGACACAGCAGAAAGAGACACAGATTCCCCATGCCACTGACAAGAATACAAGCAGACACAGAACACAGAGCGAATGGACACAGAGAGCAGTCAACTCAGCAGTGGGGGGGGCATGGAAAGGGAGAAAAATAAAATAAATCTTTAAAAAAATATATGTGTAGACCATTCTTTTTCAAGTGGCATCATATTCCATTGTATAGATCTAATTTTTTGTCTATCCCTGTATTGATTGATACCTAACTATATCCAAATTTTGTTGTTGCAAACAATGCTGGAATAAACTTCGTACTTAAATTTCATGTATTTATAGTACTGTTTCTATAAGATGGGCTCCTGCAAGTGGAATTGCTTAATTAAAGGATGTGTATATGTAACTACACTTTTTGACAGGTATTAGGAAATTGCCCTCCAACATGGTCATATTACACTCCAACTGAGTGTTTATTTCGTTATACTTTCACCAACTCCAAATATTATTATCAGTACTTTAAGTTTCTCCTAGTATACTGGCTTAAAAAAAATCCATCTCTAACTTGCTTTTGTTTACTATTGAAATAAAGGATTTTTCTGTATTTTTATTGTTAGTATTTCTTCCTCTTATTTCCTTTTTTTTTTGCCTTGCCCATTTTTATGTTATGACTATTATTGATACCTGAGTGTTCTTTGTGCACTGTAGATAATGTAGCCATTGTTTTATACGTTGTAAGTATTTTCTCCTGGTTTGTCACTTACTTTGTAATCTTGTTCATGTCTTTCACAATGTACAACTTAAAACTTTTACAGAGTCCAGTTTGTCTTTTCCTTTATGACTCTGTGTTTCTTGTTCTGCCTCACTCATCTTTGTACATACCTGTTATTGTTCTTATTGTTTTTATTTAACTTGATTACTCCAAACAGAATATTTTGTGATTAACAAGATAAACTGTGATTTACCCAGGCTAGGAGTTCCATTAGAATTTTGGCTATAAAGTAGGGAGGGGCCACTTCTTTTAACCCCTCAAAATATTCCAGAATTGCCTTCATTTAGAAAAATAATTTTGAAGGTTTGATGTTTTCATGGACAATTTTATGTGGTATCATTGTTGGTGACAACAACAAAAAAAGGATTCATCTTGAGCTGTCTGAGAGTAAATTGTGTATGTGTAACTACAAATAAACTTAGAAATGACCAGATAAAATAATGTAAAACTTCATTTGTAGGGAATGCTTATCTAGCAATAGATTTTTTGGTTGTTGTTCATGCACACACCCACTTCTAAAGTGAAGAACAGAAACTGATATTCTACAATGCAGAGGAAAACACGGTTTGCATACGTGCAGCAAAAAGCTCTGGAAGGTTGGAATTGCACAATGAGTGTAGGTTGAGCAATTGCTTAATACGCTGGGGGTGTCCTTTTCTCTTGTGCGATTAGGGAACATGAGAGCAGTCTGAATAGGGTATTTCCTTTTTTTCTTATCTGCCATTTTAAATTTTCACTTTTTCCCTTTTCAGTGTTCATTCCTTTTTATTATTATCATGAATTCTTTACCTTTCCTCCTTTCTCTCTCTTTCTTCAGATTAACTGTCCAGAATCCATGTTTTCCCCCACCTCTGTAGCTTTGATTAGAAATGCACTCTGGGAAGCGGACTTGGCGTAGTGGATAGGGCGTCCATCTACCACATGGGAGGTCCACGGTTCAAACTCCGGGCCTCCTTGACTCGTATGCAGCTGGCCCACGCTCAGTGCTCATGCGTGCAAGGAATGCCGTGCCACACTGGGGTGTCCCCCGCGTAGGGGAGCCCCACGCACAAGGAGTACACCCCATAAGAGCCGCCCAGCGCAAAAGAAAGTGCAGCCTGCCCAGGAATGGCTCCGCACACACGGAGAGTGACACAGCGAAATGATGCAACAAAAAGAAACAACAGATTCCCGTGCTGCTGACAACAACAGAAGCAGACAAAGAACATGCAGCAAATAGACGCAGAGAACAGACAACTGGGGCAGGGGAGGAGGGGAGAGAAATATTTTTTTTTTAAAAAGAAAGAAATGCACCTGGGCCAGGTTCTACTGGTAGGGGAGGGGTTGCTATGGTTTAGGAGTTTTCTTATTCAGCTTCTCGCAAGTGCAATACTCAGCTTGTTCTGTGTTTGAAATATGGCTTATTAATCAGCAGCATTTCCTGATTTCTCAGTACTAGAATTTTGCAGGCTTTCTAATGAGTTTACTTGGGTTTTTGCCTGTTTTGCTTTTAATGGCGACCTATACCTCCTAATGAAGATCAGCTGCAGTCTTTACTAGACAGTAAGCCAAACTTTAAGCATAGAAGGCAACAAGTAAGAGCCAGTGCTATACAGTACTTGTTTCTTCTTTGGCCAAAAAAAAAAAGTCCTCATTTTCTTCCTTCCCAACAGTAACATTCATGTTTGGTTATACTTAGTAAGCATGCTTCTGATTCTGATTGTCTTTCCCTTACCTTTGTGCTGGGGATACTGGAATCTGTTCATCCTCATCTTTGCTTTGTTTTAGAGGAACAGAAGAGGTAGTTGGATCAGAGTGCCAGAAAAGCAGAAGTTAAGTATGTGGATTTCATAGCTTTATGTATGAGTGTCTGTGGGGCAAGGAACTTCTAATGGAAAACATTTGTGTTGCATCAGAAACAGAGCAAGGCCTGGCTAGAGTCTGTCTTCTATGTCTGTAAGTCTGTTCCCTACCAGCCCTAGTCATTGTTCTCCTGGGAGTCTCATGCGTATTGTGGTTTCTTCTGCTATTGCTATCCCCTAATTTTGCCAGAGTGTTTGTGTCACGGGTACCCCTGTATGCAGTTTAGAGTGAAACTGCCCGGGTGGTGACTAATAGCTTTTAAGGCTCTCGAGTCCACATATTGGCTTTGAGACCTCTTCTCGGGTGAGCATGAGGAGGGGGAAGGGTCTCTCCAGCACAGTCGAGACGCACGCTTTGACACACATAAAGATGGTTTTTTTGACCCCACTTTTACTGCTAGCAGAGCACAAACCAGAAGAATGGAGACGAGGCAAAGACTTGCTGTTAGGGCTTGTTCCCTTCATAAATGCTTGTAAGGGATGCACCTGGGTGCCCAAGCTTGTATCTGCTAGGCTGATGTCAGTCAGGTGTGTGGCTGCATCCCCTTGGGAGACAAAGAAGGGAAGGTGCTAATTTCCCTGAGGATAGTGTCACTCCAGGATATGAGGGACCTGTAACTTGAGCTGTTTTTTTTTTCCTTTCCAGTCCCCCTGAAATTCACATTTGTTCATCAAGAAAGAGAGGAGAGGGAGGGCGGAGGAGAGAGAGGGGAGGGGGGGAGAGAGAGAGAAAGAGGAAGGGAGGAAGGGAGAGAAAGAAGGAGAAAAAAAGAAAGCAATAAAAAAGCAAGAGCTCAGAGTTTTCTGGGTCCCCAAGAAGGCACTTCACCAATGTGGTTTTCACATTTTCAGGTTTTTGGCTGATGAATAAGATTGAGCAGAAGTGCTCCTTCCCCTGATAACAATACATTCAGATGCAGAATCAGGAGTGTGTGGATTAAAACCAGACGGTGGATGATTAATACTTTTGCTTATAGAGGTAGACGTGGCAGCTTCCTCCATTTAAATGAAAAAAGCCCTTTCTCTGAATTTATATATGTGCGTATGCTTACATGCTTGTGCACTTCGAAGGTGGGAGTATTAAGCGCTTCTAGTTTCACTATAGTTTCCAAGTACCTTTTCCTTCTGCTTTCTTGAAGCACCCAAGAAGTACTAGAAGGACTAAGCTATGAAGTAGAGGTGTTTGCAGATAAGCCCACTAAAGTAGGGATGGGAATTTGTTGTCTTTTCCATGCTAACTGCTTTCACAGCTCTCTAGGTACTGTAGTAGCACACATCTTTATCCACTCAGCTGCCTCACTCCCTATGGTCATGTGACCTCATTAAGAGTGGTATGGTTTTTCTTTCAAAATATTGCACTTTGGAGGTGCCTGTCCCCATCATGTCATTATTAGATAATAATGATATTAAAAGACATTATTATTACAGGAATAATTTCTGTTTTTTAACCCAATCAATGAAAACATGTTTCTTGGACTGTATTCTTAATTAGAAGTTGACAGGTATTTGTTTATTATTATTAAAAATGTGTTTCAGGATTTAATTTTATTAGGTTCTATGCAGATAAGCCCATTTAGGCCAAGGACTCTCCAGTTAGCCTACGCCTTTGATTTCCCCCATGATTTAAAATTGCATATAATTTGCCCTTGGTAGAATCAGAGACCTCTGCCCAAATGAAACAGAAAATAAATGGGGAGGAGGACAACCAGGCTGGGACTTGTCTTTTTATCTGCATAAAGAAGGTTTTATTCTCTCTACAACAATGAAAAGTATTGGGAACAAAAGCCATGAAGTTCCTTTTTTTTTCGGTAGAAATCCGGGTCTCTTGTAATGTTGCCTCTGATTTCAGAGTTAGAACGGGCTCTGTCTCAGCCCTGCCACACTCTAGCTGTGTACATCCCCAGGTATCCCCAATCACAGAATGGGGTGATATTCCCCCAGTTCACCCTCACTCCCAGAGACTCGGAGACCAAAGTTGGCTGCTTGTTTGTTTACATACAACGTAATTCACTCTTTAACTAGAATTTTGACCAACAGGTACAGTCTTATAGGCATCACCACAATTAATACAGAGCCGTTCAACACCAAAAAAATTCCCTCACACCACTAGCACCTCCCCACACCCCAGGCCTGGGCAATCTCTAATCTATTTTTACAACTTTTCCAAAAGATCATATAAATAGAATTGTACAGTATGTTGCCTTTTTCATCTTGCTTCTTTCATGTAGCATAATGTACTTGAGATTCATGTTGTTGCCTATGCCCGTAGTTTTTCTTTTTTGATGCAGAATAGTATTCCAATGTTTGAATATACCTCAATTTGTTTATATTTCACCAGTTGATTAACATATGGATTGTTTACAGTTTCTGATGATTATGAGTAGAACTGCTATGAACATTTGTGTATAGGTTTTTGTGTGAGTTTGTTTTCATTTCTCTTAGTAAATACTTAAGAATAGAATGGGTAGATCATATTATAAATGTATGTTTGACTTTAAGAAACTGCCAAATTGTTGTCCAGCATGGCTGTACCATTTTGCCTTCCCACCAGCAATGGATGAGAAATTCAGTTGTTCCTCGCCAGCACTTGCTACTGTCAATTTTTAAAAATCATTCTAATAGGTAGCTCTTTCATTGAGGTTTTAATTTGCTTTTCTTTAGTCGATAATGATGGTGAGCATCCCTTATGTGCTTATTTGCCATCAAAAAATCTTGCCTATTTTTTTATTGGATTCTTTGCTTTCTTATTCAGTTTGGAGAGTTCTTTATATATGCTGGACTCAGGTCCTTTATCAGATATAGGTGTTGGTGCAAGTATTTTTTCTCAGTCTGTGGCTTGTCTTTTTCAAAAACTTCAGAGACTTTTGTTTTGTTTTGAAAAATTTATTTCTTCCCTCCCCCTTGTTGTTTTGCACTCACTGTCTGCTCTCTGTGTCTTTTTTTTGTTGTGTGCTTGTCTTCTTTTTAGGGAACTGAACCCAGGGCTTCCCATGTGGGAGGGAGACACCTAATCACTCGAGCCACCTCCGTTCCCCACTTGTGTCTCTCATTGTGTTTTCTTGTTGTGTCTTTGTTGCATCATCTTGGCATGTCAGTTCACCACTCCAGCCCATTTCACCAGCTTGCTATCTTGCTCGTCTTCTTTAGGAGACACTGGGAAACGATCCCAGGACCTCCCATGTAGCAGGCGGGCACCCAACTACTTTAGCCACATCAGCTTTCCCAGAGACTAAGTTTTGTCTGATTAAATGCTAAAAGCTGGAGGTTCTGAGTTTGAGGCCTTAAGTAGGCAAAAAGATGTAAGGACCACCCCCTTTTAATGGTGTTTGTTTAAAATAAAAGATGGAATGTGAGGTGGGCCAAGAGTTATACAGACAGATGTCTGAAGCTGTTTTCAATTCCTCCCCTCTCTACTGCCCCTACCTATAATGTGGATTCTGGGCTCTTACCTTCAACTGGGTTCTTCAGTTCCTGCCATGACTCCAAACCCATTGAGGCTTCTCCAGCTCTGGCAAACTCCAACAGAATACCTGAGAGGGCAGGGCAGCTTCTTGCCCAGAGTATATTCCAGACTGAAGTTGTTTTTGATAAGTAGTCATTCCCAAGCTCTAAAGTGATAGCCTCCAAGGAGTCGCCCGCTTTGAAGAGTTCCTTTCATCTCCAGCTGGACTCTTTTCTAAACAAGCATCGGCAAGGCCTAGTCAAGGCTCTGCCATACAGTGTTCTGCCATGAGAAACAAATTGGCAGGAACAGGCAGCCCCCTGAGGCAATGGAATTCAGTTCTCAGAACATACATTAAATGTGGATGAGATATTTATTTATCATGGGACTCTTTCATGTTGCAAGGAATTCTTTCCACAGGGCAGCCCACTTAGGTGCAAAGAAGAAAATATGTCTTACCCCAAAAATCAAGAGAAGAAGCTGTGTGGCATCTTGCCACTTTTTAATTACTGATTACTGTTAAGGTATTTTTCTTAAACAGCATTTGCCACTGACAAGACATAAGCAGTGTTTCCTTTTCTTTATGCACATGACATGGATCACTGACACTGCATGTGATGGTCAGGGGGGCCTGCTTTAGTCTTTGTTAATTCCTCCAGCATAATGGAGTCTGATCAAGGCTCTCTGGCTTCTGACCCCAGAAGGGGTGATGTGTACAGAGAAGAATTTCTGACCCTTCACTAATCTCAGTTATTTGAATGCCTTTTGGTAAACAAAGCAGCATCTTTAAGGGATGCTTAAAACGCCTTCTGTTCATGAAAGGATGAAGTTCTCGCTTAACTAAGGTCAAATAAATTCAGTTGAAGATAAAACTGTAATTTGGAATAATAGTTCAGACTTTAAAAACAGAGGGAGGGGTTAAAAAACAAGTTCTGCAATAAATCTGCAAGTTTGGAATCTAAGGGAAATGATCCCATCTGGAAAACTCTAGCATTGATGCTGTGGCTGGTTTGTGGAACAGTGCAGATCACGGAGTGAAAAAAGACCCTGCAGTCTTGAAAGATGACAAGCTCCTTAATTGATGTCCATTTCAGCTGGTGCTATGCCAGCTTATGTTGGCCCCAGTCCAGCGTTCCTGTAATTTGGGAGCCAGGTGTGAAACATTTTTGTTCAGTCTTGTTCCCCAGCACCTACAGAAACCTCACGCATCTCACTTGAGGTAGCAGCATTCTGTAGGAAACAGATGTACAGGTAGAGTTGGAAGGAAGTATCACAGCCGGGTTATGGATTTTTTATTTATTTATTTATTTTTTTAACTCTTCCTCCACACTCAAGAAAGATCTGGGTTTGTGAGTTGGGAGCAAGGGTATTTTACAGCCTCGGTATGAGATATGACTGTCGAGTACCCTAATTAGACTGTTAATCATTTGTGATTTTTTTAAGTGACTCATTATTTTAGAGTTCATATAGGCAGAGATCTATGGTGATTTGCCTTCTGTTTGTCTCTGGGAATAGCAAATATCAGTATAAAAGAACATCTCAAGGTGGCCATTGGAGTTGGGTCTGATTCCTTCCAGAGCATCCAAAGGCCCTAAGAATATAACCATCTGAGAAATTAGCAACCCTGGCTCTAGATGAAGACGTGAGTATGTTCTTTGGGGATCTTGATGAACACAGAAGAAAGCACTAACATCTGTCCATTGCATTGATATTAGGCTTTTGGTGCTCTAGAACAGGGGCTCTTAAGAAGGGGTCCATGAGCTAGAATCGAAATTCAAAAAAGGATTCTTGTGGGGACTTGTTGGTGTGGGTGTGATATATTTATTAAGTAATACACAGTATGGTGTGGACTTAGTAAAGGGTTCGTAGTTTTCACCTGACTGATTGGTCCATGGAACAGAAAAGGTTAAGAACCCCTGCTCTAGAATATGGAGGCAGTTGGTCCAAGAAAACAGTCTTCCCAGGATCCAATCTGTATTCTTTCTTGCCTTCAGGCCAAACTGAACATTAAAAAAAGGGCAGTTCTGCCATTCAGGATTACAAAACATGAGCAGGATTGCTCCCTGTGGAAACATTTAAATCCTGTGGACATAGAATTTAAATGTTGGAATTGGTGCTTTGCCACTGGCTTACATTTTGATATAAGGCAAATCTTAGCCTTCTAGGACTAGGAGTCAGCTCCCTTACTTTCCTGGAGGGCCCAACCTATAATCTGACAACTGAAGAAATCCTTTGTTGTTCCTTCAGCTCAGAATCTCACACCAACAGGGCTAAGGATAGTCCTTGGTGCTTAGAATTGAACCATGATGTCAAGGAAATGCCTACAAGCCTAGGTTGCTTTTTGCTCCGAACGTGCAGGATTACAGAGCAGCCCTTGGTTCACTGGCAGCCATTAATCTGTCTTCCTCATGTTGTCAGTATTAGGAGCTGGAAAATGCCTATACCAGGCAATTCAAGAGGGTGAGGAGCTAGGAAGGGAGATTTTCCACTAATGCAGGTCCTATTCTTTAAAAAACATGCTTATACGACTGAGCAGTAAAATTTCTGACATCATTCATCAACATGAAATTAGCATGATAGTCTTCCTTCTTTAAAATAGGTGACATTGCCCCTCTACTGTAGGCACTTTTTTTTTTAGAGAGAAGTAGATTTGCAAAGAAAACCATGCATGAAATACAGAGTACTCGTATACCCCTATATTATCACTGCAGTGTATTAGTGTGGTACATTTGTTAAAATTGATATAAAAAAATTTTTTTAAATTGCATTATTAACCATACTCCGTAGTTTACATTAGGGTTGACTGTTGTACAGTCCTATTGTGTTTTTGTTTTTGTTTTCAGCATTTGTTTTAATTTTCATTCTAGAAACATATGCAACCCAAAATGTTCCTTTTAAATCACATTCAAATATATAATTAGTGCTATTAATTATGTTCATACTGTTTTGCTCCCATCACCACCATCCATTACCAAACTTTTCTAACACCCCAAAAAGAAACTCTGTACAATTTAAGAAATAGCTCCCATTCTCTCACCCCACCCCATCATCCCTTGGTAACCTATATTACAGATTCTGACTCTATGAGATTGCTTATTCTAATTGCTTTAAATCAGTGAGATCATATAACAATTGTTCTTTTGTTTCTGGCTCATTTCACTCAGAATGATGCCTTCAGAGTTCATCCATGTTGTCCCATGTATCATATCCATTCCTTTTCACAGCTGAATAATATTCCATTGTATGTATATATCACATTTTATTTATCCATTCATCAGTTGATAGACATTGGGTTGCTTCCATCTTTTGGCAACTGTGCATAATGCCACTGTGAACATAGTTGTGCAAATGTCTGTTCAAAAGTCCCCGCTTTCAGTTCTTTTGGGTATATACCTAGAAGTGGATTGCCAGGTCACATGGTAATTCTGTACTTAACTTTCTGAGAAACTGCCAAAGTGACTTCCACAGCAGCTGCACTATTTTACATTCCCACCAGCAAAGAATGAGTGCTCCTATTTCTCCACATCCTCTCCAACACTTGTAATTTTTTTTAAACCACAGCATTTTCGTAGCAAAATGGTATTTCATTGTAATTTTGATTTGCATTTCCCTAATGGCTAATGAGATTGAACATCTTTCCATGTCCTTTTTGACCATTATTCTCTTCAGTCATTTGATTGTCATAGCTGATGACTCTTATTTTGGCATTGAGATGCCTGAGTGTTATCTTTTTTTTTTTAATCCGCACCCCCCCCCCCAGTTGTCTGCTCTCTGTGTCCATTCGCTGTGTGTTCTGTGACAGCATCTATCCTTATTGGCGGCACTGACAATCTGTGTTTCTTTTTGTTGCATCATCTTGTTGTGTCAGCTCTCCGTGTGTGCCGTGCCATTCTTGGACAGGCTTGCTTTCTTTCGCACTGGGCGGCTCTCCTTGGGCATGGGGCTCCCCTACATGAGGGACACCCCTGCGTGGCAGGGCACTCCTTGCGCAAATTAGCGCTGTACGTGGGCAAGCTCCACATGGGTCAAGGAGGCCTGGGGTTTGAACCGCGGACCTCCCATGTGGTAGACGGACGCCCTAACCACTGGGCCAAGTCCACTTTTCCTGAGCATTATCTTTTTCCTTTAAAGCCAAGAGAGTCAGGGTGGAATAAAAAAGTGTCAGACCTGGGCTCTGCTCCCCGTTCTGTCTAGTTGTGTGACCTTGGGCAATTCTTATAACCTCTCGGAGCTTCTTTCTCTTTTTCAATAAAATAAGGAAACCTGTAAATGCCCTACCCAACTCAAAAGAACTGTTCTGAGGATAAAAGGAGATCAGGTTGTGAAAGTATTTTATGAAAGTACAATATAGATACTACCATCTTGGGCCGTTAAGTCCATTGTTCCTGATATTCGTCATGAAACTTGATAACAAGATAGATTTACTATCTTTTTGTCTTAGACCTCTCACCTGTGTTGGTAGGTGAGCAGAATAGAACACAGGTGATTTACTTATTCATATCCCTCAAGTTCAGGATGGGATTATCTACCTTGATTTGAACTCAGGAAAGGATCAAGGTCCTTGACATTGTTTTTGCCCAAAGTGACTACAAAGTGTAGTCTACTTTGCTTGGGATATGAACTGTTATTTAGCATTTACTGTATACCAAGCACTGATAATGCATGCTTTTTCACATACATCACCAGGTTTTACTTAATCACATTTTAAAATTTATGCCCATTTGAGATTGTGAACTTCCACATACGTTATTTTATTATATATTTAATCATATCTTCTAAGATGTTTTTTTGTGTTTCCCTTCAGCAAAAAAGTATTTAGGGAAAGAGGTAATATCTGAATAACTAAAAGACATGAAACATACATTGGGATTTATGAGTTGGAGCATAAGTCATCTGCTGAGGAACAGTTGCAGAAAGTTAGAATCTTCATTTACCTACTGTAAGGTGCATTATGCCCACCAGAACTATCCCAGTTACCACACAGTCTTCTAATTAAATTCATAATGGGTGAACAAGAATGGGTTTTCCTTCCTATAGCAGCTGATCTAAAGCTATGCTCATACGCATTATCCTTTGGAAAGTTTTGGAGGGACATGGGGACTTTGACATGTCCTCATTGCTTCCAGGTGTAGAAATTTAGCTCTCTTCGCAGGGTTGTAGCAGGCTTGGTGTTCTTGATACAGCCTTGCTTCTGAGCTATCCAAATTATCTTAATATGTATGGTCTTTTTTTTTTTTTTTCTTTCCCAAAAAACCAAGAGGATGCTCTTGCGTAAACCCAGGAGCTGCACCAAAGGAGAAAACAATTATTTCCTTTGCTTTTTTAGTTCTCTGGCTTTGGTGGCTTTTGTTTAAGTGGGATCCTGATTTCTGGAGACCTATAAAGATCTTCTTACTTGATTCTTCTCTTTCCTGTACTCTCTCCCTCTTTAAATTTTCCCAAAGGTCTGTTTCTGAAAACACAAATGAAAAGCATCTAGTTTTCTGGGCTCATAGGCATATTTGATGATGATGATAATGATATTGACGATGTGATGATTACCATAATAATTTTTTTTGCAGCTATGAAATTATGTGCTTACCATGTGCCAGCTACCATGTTAATTTTACATGCATTATTTCCTTTTATCTTCACAAAAGCCCTGTGAAGATATATATACTATCCCTATTAATAGAATGAGGGACTAAAGTTCAAAAAGATGACTTGCACACTTTTATTGAGTAGTAGAAATGGGATTTGAACCCAGGTCTGCCTAACTCCAAAATCCATGACATGTACCACTATGAGTATACTCCCTCATCTTGAGAAAGATGATAGATGTACATGTATTGTTAAGGGAATATTTCTAAGATATGCTGATATGTTGTATAGTTTTTTTTAAAAAAGTTACCATAAAGAATATATAGTATAATTGCATTTGTGTCTTAAAAACAAAGAAAGAAAACCCAGATGAAGAGATATAAATAGATGTGATAGAGATTTTTTGGAATGCTCTAAATGAAACTATCAACAGTGTTACTCTACAGAAGGGAAGTGGAGAATTGAGAAGAGATGTTTTATTCATCTACACTGATTATTTTTTACTCTAAATATATACTGTTTTATAATGAAAAAAATATATTTTTCAAAGAAAAAGAGCGTACTCCAGTTCCTCCCAATTTTACAGGAGGAGATTGAGGCTAAAAAAATTAAAGTATTCCATTTTTAGCAGTGTGATGGAATTAGATACACTAAATGACCCTCTCAGTTGAAACAACTAAAATGCTGACTATCATATAATGCATACTGAGCTGGTGTGAAAACAAGAAATCTACAGATCTTTAAAATGTAATGAAACAAGATTCCTGAAATGTGAGTGAATGCCAACGCTGGCTGTTGCTTGCCCTGATGATTTGCTTTGAATTTATACTTTGAAAACTTGTTGGGATGTAGGGATTAGGCATTAAAGCTTAGGACCCGCCCAAGATGGGAAATCACATTGGAGACCTTGCCTAAAGCTGGGACTCCCAAAGAGGTAGACCTTCATCATAAGGGTAACTGAGGAATAAATCTCACTGTGAGAATTCATGACCATGAACTAGCCTCACATGGGTTTTTTGTTTGTTTGGTTTTTTAAAGATTTATTTATTTCTCTCCCCTCCCGCCCCCCCATTGTCTGTTCTCTGTGTCCATTCACTGTGTGTTCTTCTGTGACCTCTTCTATCCTTATCAGCAGTACCAGGAATCTGTGTTTCTTTTTGTTGTGTCATCTTGTTGTGTCAGCTCTCCATATGTGCGGTACCATTCTTGGGCAGACTGCACTTTCTTTCGCACTGGGCAGCTCTCCTTACGGGGCGCACTCCTTGCACGTGGGGCTCCCCTATGCAGGGGAGACCCCTGCGTGGCAGAGCACTCCTTGCACACATCAGCACTGTGCATGGGCCAGCTCCACACGGGTCAAGGAGGCCTGGGGTTTGAACCGTGGACCTCCCATATGGTAGGCAGATGCCCTATCCATTGGGCCAAGTCCACTTCCCTCTCACATGGGTTTTTAGTCTGAATTCATACTACCTATGTATTCTGAAAAACCCTGAAGATAATGTGATATGTTGATGTTAAATGTGATGCCTACCTGGTAGTTTCCCTGGGTTACTGGCAGAAGCAAACACATATCCTCTTTGGAGGAATTCAGCTTTAAATCAGGCCATAAAAATTTCCCATGGATAATTCTGTGGAAATCAGCTCACAGTTTTTAATATGCTGAAAGAAAATAGTCAACCTAAAATTCTGTTCCAGAAAAACTATCTTTTAAAACAAAGGTGACAAAAGAAACAAAAACATATATCCAGGGAAACGGATGTGGTTCAACCAATTGGGCTCCCGTCTACCAAATAAGAGGTCCAGGGTTCGATGCCCAGGGCCTCCTGGTGAGGGCAAGCTGACCCATGTGGAGTGCCGGCCCACGCAGGAATGCCGCCCCTCACAGGCGTGCCACCCTACGTGGGAATGCCACCTAGCACAGGAAAGCCGCCCCAAACAGAAGTGCCAGCCAACATGGAGAGCTGGCGCAGCAAGATGACGCAACAAAAGATACAGAGGAGAGAAAAGAAGAAGATGTAGCAGAACAGGGAGTTGAGGTGGCACAAGAGAATAATTGCCTCTCTCCCACCCCAGAAGGTCCCAGGATCAGTTCCTTGTATTCATGAGAATACAAGCAGACACAGAAGAACACACAGCAAATGGACACAGAGAGCAGACAATAGGGGGAACATGGTGGGGGGAGGAGAGAAATAAATAAAATAAATCTTAAAAAAAAATGTCCACACAAAGCCTTATACACAAATATATATAGCAGCTTTATTTTTTTTTGAGGAGGTAGCAGGAATTAAACCTGGAACTTCATACTTGTAAAACGGGCACTCAACCACTGAGCTAAACTTGCTCTGCTGCAACTTTAATAGCCAAAAACTGGAAACAACCGAAATATGTATCAATAGATAAATAGGTAATGAATTGTGGTACATCCATACCATGGAATACTACTCAGCAATAAAAAGAAATAAACTTTTGATAGACTCTAAAAACAATCATTTTGAATAAAAGAAGCCAGGCAAAAAAAAGTGCTTATTGTGTGATTCCATTTAAATAAACTTCTAGAAAATGCATACTGATCTATGACATAAATTGGGTCATTAGTCACCTCGATATAGGGTTGGGAGAGGAATGGATTATAAAATGGCATGAGGAAACTTTTTGGGGTGATGGATATGTTCACTGTCTTGTAGTTTCACATGTATTTACATATGTCATAACTGATCAAATTGTACTTTTTAAATGTGTGCAATTTTAATGTACCTCAGTTATACCTCAGTAAAGTTGTAAAGAAAAAGCTAAAAGGATACTTTTGAAAAACCCCTTTAGCTTAACATATATTTTATTTACTAACGATAAGAGTAAAGACATTTTAATCTCCTTTTTTAAATAACAGCTTCACTGAGATAGAATTCGCATACCATAAAGTTCACCCTTTTAAGTGTACAATTCTGTGTTCTTTAGTATGTTCACAGAGTTGTGCACCAATCACCACTATCTAATTCCAGAACATTTTTGTTATCTCAAAAAGAAACTGCATACCCATTCCCTCCTCCCCCTAATATCTGGCAACCATAAATCTAATCTCTGTCTCTATGGATTTGCCTATTATGAATATTTCAAATAAATGACATCATATAATACATGGCTTTTTGTTACTTAGCACCGTGTTTTCAAAGTTATACATGTCGCATGCATTAGTACTTCATTCCTTTTCATAGCTGAATAATATTTCAGTGAATGGAAATTCCACATTTGGTTTTAGCCACTCCTCAGCTGATGGACTTTTGGATTGTTTCCACTTTTTGGCTATTACGAATAATATTCTACAAACATTTATGTACAAGTTTTTGAGTAGCTGTGTGTTTTCATTTCTCTTGGGTATATAGCTAGGAGTAGAACTGCTGGGTCATGTGATAACTATAATATTTTGAGGAACTGCTTCAGTAAATTGCTTGCTTGAGCAGCTTCCCCATTTTATATTGTCACAGGCAGCTCTTTTGTCTTTTTTAATATAGTTATCTTAGTAGGTATGTTGTGTTATGTCACTGGGTTTGATTTGCATTTGCCTAATAACTAATGATGTTGAACATCTTATGTGCTTGCTCTCTAGTTATATATCCTCTTTAGAGAAATAGCTATTCAAATACTTTATCCATTTTTTAATTGTGTTATTTGTCTTTTTTGTTGTTGTTGGATTATGTTCTTTATATATTCTAGATACAATCCTTTATTAGATAAATATTTGCAAATATTTTCTCCTAATTTGTGGGTTGCATTTTCACATTCCTGTTAGTGTCCTTTGAAACACAATAGTTTTTAATATTGATGAAGCCCAATTTATCTTTTTTTTACTTATACATGTGCTTTTAATGTTGTAAAGGTATTTTTATACTTACGTTTCTTCACTAAAGGAATTACTTCTTCTTGAATTACATCCTTTAGAAAACTCTCCCAGATGCAAGAAGTAATGGAAAGCAATGATGATAATCATAAAATTGGGTCAGCTTGATCACAGAAGAATCAGAGGTTTGGGAGGCCCTTTAGAAGACATTCTCTCCTCAATAACCTCTGCTTTACATACATCCCAGAGTTGACTATATCATGAGACTGTCACTATTAAAAAATTTCTCTCAAACTGAACCCAGTTTGCCTTCCTCTAATTCCCACTAAGTAGTTGTAGAGGTTTTCTCAGAATCAGAAAGTATTTTTTCTGAACTTGCCACATCTTACTATACTTGAAATTCTCCTTACGTTTTCTTTTCTCTAGGCTAAACATTCACATTTCTTTCAACTTTTCTTCCTAAGAATTGGATTCTAGGCCAGTGCTGTCAAATGGTACTTTCTGTGGTGATGGAAATGTTCTATTTATGCACATCCAATATACTAACCACTAGCCACATGGAACTATTAAGCACTTGAAATATGGCTACTGCAACTGAAAAACAGAATTTTTAATTTAATTTTAATTAAATTTAAAGTTTTCATGCAGCTAGTAGCTACTGTATTAGACACTGGAATTGTAGACCACTCTCCTGGCCAAATTCCTCTATGCCAGAGGTTCTCAAAAGGTGGTCCTGGAAACAACAGCATCAGCATCACTTGGGAACTTGTTAAATTTGCATGATTTTAGACTCGAACCCAGGTCTATGAATCAAACGCTTTGGGAATGGTGCCTAGCAGTCTCTTTTTAACAAGCTCTTCAGATGATTCCATTGTACCAGAGTTAGAAAGCCAGTTATAGTTCTTCAAGGTTCCTGTTAAAAGCAGTGCTCAGGAGATTATTGACATAATCTCAGCTATAGCCTCTTAATTTTCCCTACTAATTTTTTATTTTTCCCCTAAAGAATCATAATTATTTATTTCTATAATAGGTTTAAATAACTTGAATATCTTGGTAACGTAGTGCCCAGCATTTGGTAAAGAACTCAACAAATAAAGAAGTGCTCAGACATTGTCAGTGCATAGACTTCACATCAAGAAAGTTTCAATGCTTTAAGTTTGCATACCATTATCTAGATAGATAGTACTTTGACTGAATATTATAAAGTAAATAAAACATGGTTATGAAGACTTTTTAAAAAATAAAGTGCCAGCAACAGTTAAAGTTTTTAAAAAATGAGTTAATAGGAACTTTCCCCAAAATCTCACACACAGTTTTATAGTATTGGAATTAGAACCCTGGGCTTTTGATTCTTGACCCGGTAGGCCTTCCATCAGGCTGTTTCATGAAATAGACCCCACTGTTTGTTTGGTTTGGTGTCTCCCAGAAGAGAAAAATCTGGTTCCTTGGCATGTATTTCACTCCACCCCCATGGTAGGGCGGGGAGGGGGAGGCATTCCTCCCTGTTCTGTCTTCCCCATTTGTTAGGATGCCTCTGTAGTCAAACTCTATGCCCTAGCATCTCCCCTTTTTAACAAGACTTCACCTACTGAGTTCTCTTTGTTTTGTTTTATTGTTTTGGTTTACTCTTTGTCCTTTTATGCTTGAAACCTAGAAGAGGAGCTGGCTTGTTCTGTTGCTGGCCTTGGGCCAGATGTCATAACTTCAGGCAGTGCCACGCTACACATCTCCTGCAGTTTGAAATGGAGAACAGAGTTAGAGATAAGATCGGCAGCTTTAGGTGATGGCATTGTTTCAAATAAACCATGCATGACCCAAAGCTTCCACTTCAAATGGAGAATGAAATTGCTTCATCCTTTGACAGCTTGCTCCATGAGAGAAATTTATCTTCATTTAATTGCTTTAGATCCCAAGAAACCACATAACAGTAATTTCTGAGAGATAATTATATCAAATTTTAAAAACGTGATTGTGAACATGCACATGAAACTTCAGTGGACAGAAAGGGAGAGGGGTAGAGGGTCCAAGGTCCCACTGAACTTTCTGGTAGGTGTCTGTTCTCATTCTTGGAGTCCCCTTGGGTCCTAGACCACTTATTTTCTCCTGCTAATTGAGATCTGGAGCCCCTGGTGGCTACAGCCCTGTGCTGCTAGGGTTAAATAATCCTGCCTACTCTTGTAGCTGGGTAGTGTTATGCTCAAACTCCTCCTCTGAGCTGGGAGGGGTCTGGCTGGCTGACTGACTTCCGGCTGCATGTCTTCATCTAGTCTGGCTGGGCACAGTCTGTCTACACTGTGGGCCAGAGCCACTGGGGGTTCCGGTCAGTGGCAGCTGAAAACCAGCAAATTTGTTGATTTTAAAACATGAGTATTTAGATGTTAAAGATAAACTTCCTGTAGATGGGGAGAGGCTCCTTAATCTAAGCATGTTTGAATTTTCAGTTTTTGTTTCACTTGTCTTTATATTTGAAATAAAGAATCCAGTCTGTCATTTTCACCAGTCTCAACTGTTACCTGCCTTTTCCCCACATTTTTTTCCTCTCATTTCTGAGGTTTTTCTACCTCCTTCTAAATAACTGTATTTCCACATTTTGATATAACAACCCCTGGAAAGACTGAAGGCATTTCCAAGTAGGGACACAGTTCTGGGTCATCTCTCACTGAAAAACACTTCTGCCTCTCTCTACCTTTACTATAACTGAGAGCTCTGAACATTTGAATGTTAAATTGCAAGCTCTCTGATTGACATCCCGAAGTGTCTAACATTTCTCATGAATGTTCAATAAATACTTCCTTTGTGAGTAAGAGCCAGTGAGGCATAGCTGAATGACATGGTTTACAGGCACTCCTACCATAAAGACAAGGGAAACCTTACTTGGAGGTCCAGGAACTTTTGGATTCTGTCTATACTCAGATGAGTGAATGCCTAAGCCAGCATAGGAAGGGGTTGCCAGATCAAGGTGTTCTTCCAACACAAGCAGAGAATCAGAATGCCCAGACACTTCCATTTTCCATCAAGTGTTGTCCAGGCTGAGTCCCATAGTGCCTTCTACTCACAAGGGTCATTCTCCACACAGCCTTTGCCCCTTTTTTCTCACCAACTTACTCCCCAGGTCAGTCAAAGGGGAGGTTTGCTTTTTCTTCTGTTAAACTCCTACCTCTGAAACCTGACAGCTATAATGAGTAAGCCAATTTGCATTTGAAAAAGGTCATACTGGTATGCCTCTAAGGGAAATCTGCAGCAAGTACTGTCACATCATTTCTTGGAATCACATCAAGGAGTTTTTGAAGGAATTACACTTTTGCTCACATCTAAAACATGAGCACCTGAATAGCAACCTGGAAGGGTCATCAGGGTCAGGGTGTATGTTCTAGCATGTGTCTTTCAAGCTAGAAAAACATCTGTGTTATCACCACCTCTAGTACCATCTTCTGGAGCTTCTTTGTCTTGCCTAACTGTCAGTCTCTCAGCTTCATAGTAGAAATATAAGAGAAGTTGGCTAGTTCAAAATTGAAATATCTAAGTCCTAGTTACAAATGTCAAGGAGTGGTTCAGACAGATGGAGTAGGCCAGTGAATTGTTGATCCCCTGTCCTCTTTGGGATTTGGTTAGCATTCTGAGTTACCTGTCCTTCATTAGAAGTTAAATCACCTGTAATATTATTTTAACCAATTTCCCCATGCCCATGTCAAAGATACTAATTCCCCAAGTTGAAAAATTGTTTACTTTGATAGCTTTATTTAGTATACAAGAAACTCTCCATGGTCAATAACCTCGCTTCAGACCATTTCTTTTAGTTTGATCTTCTCCCAGATCATGCTTGTTTTTCTTATTTTAGTTGTTGTGTATGTGTGTATGTGTGAATGTGTGTGTTTGGGGGGGCGGTGCATAAGAATATTTTTTTCTTTATTAGATAAGTTCTGGGTTTACAGAATGATCATGCCTAAAATACAGGGTTCCCATATACCACCTATTATTAACACTTTGTATTGGTATGGTACATTTGTTAAAATAAATGAAAGCACATTTTTATAATTATGCTATTAACTATAATCCGTGGTTTAACTTAGGATTTGTTGTTTGTATAGTGTAGTTCCATGGATTTTTTAAAATTTTCATTCCATTACCATATATACAATCTAACATATCCCTTTCTAATCACATTCAGATATATATTTCAGTACTATTAATAATGTTACAGTTCACATTTTGTTTATCCCAATTAATCAGTTGATGGGCACTTGGGTTGCTTCTATCCTTTTTTTTTAGGGTGAATTTTTTTGTTTGTTTTTCTAAGATTTTTTTTCTCCCCTTCCATACCACCCCCGCCCCCCCCCAGTTGTCTGCTCTCTGTGTCCATTTCCTGTGTGTTCTTCTTTGTCTGCTTGCATTCTTGTCAGCGGCACCGGAAATCTGTGTCTCTTTTTATTATGTCATTTTGCTGCGTCCCCTCTCCATATGTGTGGCACCATTCTTGGGTAGGCTGCACTTTTTCACACGGGGTGGCTCTCCTTACAGGGCACACTCCTTGCATGTGGGGCTCCCCTATGCGGGGGACACCCCTGCATGGCATAGCATTCCTTGCGCACATTAGCACTGCACATGGGCAGGTTCACTGCATGGGGTCAGGAGGACTTGGGTTTGAATCCTGGACCATCCATGTGGTAGGTGGATGCTCTATCAGTTGAGCCAAATCCACTTCCCTCCATCTTTTGACAATTGTGAATTATGCCACTGTGAACATAGGTGTGCAAATATTTCAAAATATATGATATTGAAATATTTCAATGTCTATACTAGGTATATACCTTGTAGTGAGATTGCTGCGTCATATGGTAGCTCTGTACTTCGCTTTCTGAGGAACTACAAAACTGCACCATTTTGCATTGCCACCAGCAGTGAATGAGTATTCCTCTTTTTCCACAACATCTCCAACACTTGTTATTTTTCATTCTTTTAATAGCAGCCATTCTAGTATTGTTGGTTTTGTTTTAAGGAGGTACCAGGAATTGAACCCAGTGCTTTGTATATGGGAAGCACACTCAACCACTAAGCTACATCTGCTCCCCAATGAGAGGTGGTTTTTCGTTTATTTGTTGGTTGATTGGTTTTCAGGAGGTACCAGAATTGAACCCCAGGGCCTTATACATGGGAAGCAGGCACTCAACCACTTGTTCTACGTCCACTCCCCTCTCATTGTGGTTTTGATTTGCATTTACAGGATGGCTAATGATGTTGAGCATCTTTTCATATGATTGCTAGCCATTTGTATATCTTCTTTGGAGAGGTGTCTATTCAAGTCTTTTGCCCATTTAATTGGGTTTTTGTCTTTTGTTAAGTTGAAGGATTTCTTTATATATTCTAGATATTAAACCTTTATTGGATTTGTGGTTTCCAAATGTTTTCTCTCATTATGTAGGTTGTTGTTTTACTTTCATGATACAGTCTTTTGAAGTACAGAAGTTTCTAATTTTGATGAGGTCCCATTTATCTATTTTTTCTTTGGTTGCTTGTGCTTTGGGTATAAAGTCTAAGAAACCATTGCCTAATATAAGATCCTAAAGATGGATCCATACATTTTCTTCTAGGAGTTTGATAGTTCTGGCTCTTTTATTTAGTTTTTTATCATTTAGAGTTGATTTTTTATATAGTCTGAGATAGGTTGTCCTCCTCCCCCCTTTTTTTTTTTTAAATGGAGATCCAGTTTTCTGAGCACCATTTGTTGAAGAGACTGTTCTTTCCCAATTGAATGGTCTTTGATCCCTTGTGAAAAATTAATTGGCTATAAATGGGAGGGTTGATTTCTGAGCTCTCAGTAATTCCATTGGTCTATATGTCTGTCCTTGTGCCAGTACCATCTGTTTTGATTTCTTTGGCTTCGTAATAAGTAAGAAGTAAGATCAGAAAGTGTGAGTCTTCCAACTTCATTCATCTTTTTCAGGATGTCTTCAGCTATTCAGTGCCCCTTACCTAGCTGTATAATTTTTTTTTTTAAGATTTATTTCTCCCTACCCGCCCCCCCCATCGCTTTTCAATTGCTGTCTCTTTTTCTTCCCTGTTTACCTAGGAGGCACTGGGAGCCAAACCCGGGACCTCCGATGTGAGAGGGAGGTGCCTAATTGCTTGAGCCACCTCTGCTCCCTCCTTTTTTTTTTTTTAAGATTTATTTTATTTATTCCCCTCCCCCCAAGTCCCCCTATTGTCTGCTCTCTGTGTCCACCGGCTGTGTGCTTCTCTTTGTCTGCCTGTATTCTCAGCAGGCGGCTCCAGAAACTGATCCAGGGACCTTCCAGGTGGGGGAAAGGGAACCATTCTCTCACACCACCTCAACTCCCTGTTCTGCCATGTCCCCCTACCTTCTCTCCTCTGTGTCTCCTCTTGCATCATCCTGCTGCACCAGCTCTCAGCATCAGCTGGCACTCCTCTGGAGGGTGGCCTTCCCACACTGGGCAGCATTCCCACACAAGGGGGCACTCCTGCACGGGGCAGCATTCCAGCGTGGGCCAGCACTCTCCATGGGCTGCCCTCAGCGTGGGCCAGCCCACCCTCACCAGGAGGCCCCGGGCATCAAACCCTGAACCTTCTATATGGTAGACGAGAGCCCAATTGGTTGAGCCACATGTGTTTCCCTGCTCCCTGCTTTTTTGTGTCTTTTATCATGTTTCTCCTTCCCGCGCCTCTTGTTGCATCATCTTGTTGTGCCAGCTCATCATCTTTAGGAGGTACTGGGTACTTCCACTCCCCACTTTGGAGTCTCTCCCATTATGTTTTTTCTTCTTGTGTCTCTTATTGTGTCAGCTTGCCATGCCTGCCCATCATGCCAACTCACTGTCTTCTTTAGGAGGCACTGGAATCCAAACCAGCGACCTCTCATGTGATAGATGGGAGCCCAGTCGTCTGAGCCATATCTCCTTCCTATCCATATAAATTTGATGACTGGCTTTTTGATTTCTTCAAAGAAGTTTGTTGAAATTTTGATTAGGATTGCTTTGGGTAGAATTAACTTTGAAGCAACATTTAGTTTTCCAATTCATGAACACACACAGAAAATTAAAAGAATACTTGTCTGCATGTAAGTCCTTTACATACTTGGTAACGTTTATCCTTAGGTATTTGATCCTTTTGGTTGCTATTGTAAATGGAATTTTTTCTTCTTCTCATTGTTCATTGCTTGTGTGTGAAAACATTACTGATCTGGGGGTGTTGCTCTTGTATCCCGCCACTTTGCTGAATTCATTTATTAGCTCTAAGAGTTTTGTGGTCAATTTTCTCATATTTTCTGTATATAGGATCATGTTGTCTGCAAATAGAGAAAGTTTTACTTCTTTCTTTCCAGTTTGGATACCTTTTATTTCTTTCTCTTGCCTCTTTATTCTAGAAAAAACTTCCAGTACAATGTTGAATAACAATGGTGACAGTAGGCATCCTTGTTTTATTCCTAATCCTAAAAGGAAAGCTTTTAGTCTAAGGGTCAGTAGTAATAACTCCCTTTTCATTTCTGATTTTCATTATTTGTATCCTCTCTCTTTGTCAGTCTAGCTAAAAGTTTGTCAATTTCATTGATCTTTTCAAATAACCAAGTTTTGGTTTTATTGATTCTATTGTTTTTGTTTGTTTCTTTTCTATTTCATTCATCTCTGCTCTAAGTTATTTCCTTCCTTTTTTAAAAAAATTTATTTCTTTCCCCTTCCCCTCCCTCCCCCCCCCCCCCCAGCCCAGTTGTCTACTCTCTGTGTCCATTCACTGTGTGTTCTTCTGTGTCCGCTTGTATTCTTATCAGCGGCACTGGGAATCTGTGTCTCTTTGTTGCTTCATCTTGCTGCGTCAGCTCTCCGTGTGTGCGGCGCCACTCCTGGGCTAAATGCGCTTTTTTCACGCTGGGCAGCACTCCTTGCATGTGGGACTCCCCTACACAGGGGACACCCCTGCGTGGCACAGCACTCCTTGCACACATCAGCACTGTGCATGGGCCAGCTCATCACACGGGTCAGAAAGCCCTGGGTTTGAACCCTGGACCTCCCATGTGGTAGACAGATGCTCTATCCGTTGAGCCAAATCAGCTTCCCGTTATTTCCTTTCTTTTGCTCACTTTGGGTTTAGTTTGCTCTTCTTTTTCTAGTTCTTCCAGTTTTGAGGTTAGGTCTCTGATTTGGAGTCTTTTTTTCTATTTTAATATAAGCATTTAGAGCTATAAATTTCCCTCTCAGCATTGCCTTTGCTGCATCCCATGAGTTCTGATATGTTTTATTTTCATTTTCATTCACTTCATGATATTTCCTAATTTTATTTGTGTTTTCTTCTTTAAGAGGAAAAAGGGAAATCCTGTTTAATTGTGTATTGTTTTATTTCCACATGTTTGAGAATTTTCCATTTCTCCCTCTGTTACTGATTTTAAGCTTCTTTCTGTTGTTGTCAGAGAATATACATTGTATGATTTCAATATTTTTTAATTTATTGAGACTTGTTCTGTGACCTAATCTATCCTGGAGAATGATCCGTGTGTACTTGAGAAGAATGTATATTCTGTTTTTGTTGGGTGAAATGTATCATCAAAGTCTTGGATTTTCTTGTTGAGTTGTCCCCTTTATCAATATATAATGACTGTCATTGTCCTTCATAACTGTTTTTGACTTAAAGTCTGTTTTATCTCATATTAGTATAGCTACTCTCTCTCTCTTTGGTTACTACTTTCATGGTATGTTTTTTCCATTCTTTCGCTTTCAGCCTACCTATATATTTGAATTTAAGGTGTATCTTTTGGAGATAACATGTAGTTGCATCATGCTTTTTTATCCATTCTGCCCATCTGTGCCTTTTGACTGGAGAGTTTAATCCATTTACATTTAAAGTCACCACTAATAATGTAGGACTTTCTTCAGCCATTTTGCTCTCTAGACTTTGTATGTCATACCTTTTTTTCCCCTCAATTCTTCCATTAATGCCTTCTTATATATTTATTTGATTTTTTGTGTTGTACAGTATTGACTTCTCATTTCTGTTTGGATATATTTTTCATCTCTATTCTTTGTGGTTACTGTGAGGTTAAAACTTAGCATCCTAAATATAAATAACAATCTTATTTGGTTTGATACCAATTTAATTTCAATAGCATGCACATATACTTTTCCTTTACTCTTCTGTCCCCACACCTTTTTTTTTCCTGTGCTTGTTACCACTTATATCTCTGTACATTGTATATCCAAAACCATAGATTTATCATTATTTCTATGTATTTGCATTTTAGCACCTGTAGGAAGTAACATACCAAACAATGCACTACAATAATACTGGCATTTGTAATTACTCAAATGGTTACCTTTACTGCAGGTCTTTATTTCTCTTTGCCACTTTGAACCACTCTCTGGTGTCCTTTCCTTTTAGCATTGCTTGTAGGTCTTGTAGGGCAGGTCTAGTGGTAATGAACTTCCTCAGCTTTTGTTTATCTAGGAATGTCTTAAACTTCCCTCATTTCTTTTGTTGTTGTTGTTGTTTCTTTTTATTATCTTTTTTAAAGATACATAGATCACACAAAATGTTACATTAAAAAATATTAGAGATTCCCATATACCCCACTCCCCACACCCCCCACTCTTCCCACATCAACAACTTCTGTCCCCTCATTTCTTAAATGAAGTCTCACTGGATATAAAATTACTATGGTTTTTTGTTTGTTTGTTTTTTGTTTTTAAAGATTGTTTACTTTTTTATTTTATTTTATTTTATTTTATTTTTATTTTTCTCCCCTTCTCTCCCCCGCCCCAGTTGTCTGTTCTCTGTGTCTATTTGCTGCATGTTCTTTGTCCACTTCTGTTGTTGTCAGCGGCACAGGAATCTTTCTTTTTGTTGTGTCAACTTGTTGTGTCAGCTCTCCGTGTGTGCGGCACCATTTCTGGGCAAGCTAAACTTTCTTTCGTGCTGGGCTGTTCTCCTTACGAGGCACACTCCTTGTGCATGGGGCTGCCCTGTGCGGGGACACCCCTGCATGGCACAGCACTCCTTTGTGCATTAGCACTGCACATGGGCCAGCTCCACACAGGTCAAGGAGGCCCGGGGTTTGAACCGTGGACCTCCCATGTGGTAGACAGACACCCTAACCACTGGGCCAAGTCCACTTCCCAAAAATTACTGTTTGACAATTGTTTTTTTTCATCACTTTTTAAACTATTTTCAACCCAGAGCCTTCTTGACTCCATGGTTTCTGATGAGAAAATGGCACTCAATCTAATTGGAGCTCCCATGTACATAACACATTGCTTTTCTCTTGCAGCTTTCAGAACTCTTTCCTTGGCCTTTGTCTTCAACACTGTAGTCACTATATAACAGGGTATATTTTTCTTCACATTTATCCTGTTTAAATAGACTTCTTGGTTGTGCATATTCATGTCTTTTAATGAGTTTAGAACGTTCTCTGTCATTATTTCTTTGAGTATTCCATCTGTTCTTTTCTTTCTTCTGGAACTCCCATAATGCATATATGGGTATACTTGATAGTATCCCAGAGGTGTCTTAGGCTATTTTAGCTCTTTATAATTTTTTTCCTTTCTGGTCCTTAATCTAACTCATTTCAAGTTTACTGATTATTCTGCCAGCTCCAATCTGCTCAAACCCTCCTGGGAATTTTTCTTTTCAGTTTTGTGATCTTCAACTCCAGTAGCTCTGTTGGTTCCTTTAAAATTCTTCTCTCATTTTACTATGATTCTCATAATTTTTCATTCATTGTTTTCCTGATATCCTTTAGTTCTTTCTTTGAGTTTTCCTTTATCACCTTAGGCATTTTTAAGATCATTTTTTTTAAGGCTTTATTCAAAATGTCGCATTCTGGGCTTGTTTGGTGGTGTTTTCTGGACTTTTATCCTCTTCCATTGGATGGTCATCATTTCCTGTTTTTTTGTTTGTCTTGTACTCTTTTGCGGCACGCTGTACTTTTTAATAATTTAAAATGTTATTTATGGGATTCTCGGAGATGTCTGTTTCTTGATTTTCTAACCAGCTGTTGATAAGACAAGAGATTTGCTTGAGCTTCAGCCCTCCTGTCAGGAAGGTATGCCCAAGGTGAATTCAGTGTGCAGGGTTTTCCCTGTCTTTCTGGCCCTGTGTCTTCTTCTGGACTTTTGTTTGTTAGTTGTTTTGGAGTTTCCCTGTTTACAGGAGTTTAGTTGTCCCCTGTGTTTCCTAGGAGACAGATCTCCCTCCCCCACTGTGTTTGAAACCAGCAAGCTTTTGTCTCATATCTGCTTCTGTGATAGAGTTTCTTAGACTCCTTTCATTGTCTCCAGCTGCTTTTGCCTGGAAGGCAAATTGGGAGGAGGGGCCCTCCAGAGAGGACTTTCCCAAGTCTGTTGTTCCTAGCCAACACAGGGCCAGGGACTCATGCATAGGGTACAAACCAGTTCCAGAGTGCCTTGGGGAAGAGATCAGGAACAGCACAGCATCAGGATCCCGAAAGCTGAACTCTCTTGGCCTGCCCGGCCCCCCAGCCCTGAGGAAACATAGCATCCTTAAGTCTCCTCTCCTGCATCCTCTAGAGCAGGCCAAAACAGTAGCCACCACTCACTGCCTTTGTCCAGGGCAGGTTGAAATAATGTCCACCCTAAGAGCCAGGCCCCCCAGTAATCTAAAGTTACTAATGAACACCCATGATCAGTGATCAGCCATACCCATCCCTGGTCTTTGGGGAGAGGATTTTTATGTCCCTTTCCAGCAAGCAAACTAGGTGCAGAACCTCACACACAGCAGCTTGCTGCAAGCATGGGGGTGGGCTCCAGTAGCTGCACAAAGAACAGTTTACTGTTCTTTTCTGTAATTTGTCAGCCACTTCCTACCATTCCTCCCTGTGTGCTTACAGTGTTCTCTGGCCTCCAGAGTTTCAAGACAGTTGTTTAGTTCCTGCCTATTTAATAGTTGTTCTGGTAGACAGACTGAGTCCTAGAGCTTCCTACTCTGCCATTTGTTTTACTCAGGACTGTATGTTGAATATTGCTCTATACAGAACATAATCAAACCCAAATTCTAAACAGGGAAATGGGACTCCTCAAGGATTTAGAGCTACATTAGGAAGAAATAGGCCAGGAGAAAGCATTTTGGCCTACGTCTTGAAAAAGAGGGAGATAGATCAGAGAGTAATGAAGAAATGACGGGCAATTTGTTTTTCTTTATTAGATTTCACTCTGTGACTTCACTGTGCAATACAGTAACCACTAGCTAAGTGTGTCTATATAATTTTAAGTTAATTAAAATTAAGTAAAATTTAAAATTCAGTTCCTCAGTCTACCAGCCACATTTCAAGTGGTTTTAATAGTCACATGGGGCCAGTGACTAACAAATTATCAAACACAGTGAAGAACATTTCCATCATTGTTGAAATTTCTGTTGGGAAGCTGTGCTCTGTGATCAAGTCAAGAAGTGTGATTTGATCATGGTTGGGGGTAATGACATGGAGGGTATGGAGAAGATATGGTATTTGAATGATAAAAGTCCTCTAATTAGGAATGAATCAGGGTTAGAGATAGTGAACTTTTTAAAAGGGTAGAAAATAATGAGATTCCTATCAAAAGATAATTTAGTAGTCAGTGAATTGGGGGAAAATTGCAGATTAGGAAGCTCCAGAAATTAGTCCCTCCACCAAAATAATTGTTAAACTGATAGGAAATGTCTAAATCAGCTATTTTGGAACTTTGTAGTCTAGTGGAACACTGTGTAACATCCAGGGAAGAGCTGAAGGACAAGGCTGGTAAATTTCAGTAAATATTGGTGAATTTCACCCTCTGTGCAGCAACTACTATCCCCCAACCATGTGACAGACAGCAGTGGGGATTGCAGCCTGGGCTTCTGGGGTCAGGGTAGACTATAAGGACCTATTCCTCCAATCCTCAGGAAGATAAAGGGTGGTCTAATCACTTATCACTGCTTTTGATCCACTACTTCAGACCATTGGGAGGCAGGTTCTGAGGGCAGCCATTGTCCTAACCCCCCCAGGCAAAAGCAACAGAGGTGTCTTTAAAAAACTATCTCTTTTTTTCTTTTCTTTTTCCATTCCCTGTTTGGGGGCAAAAAATTGTTTAGAAAAGGCACAGATTGATGGCTCCAGCCCCCAAGAGCAACAATAAAAAATCCTAACAATCCCAGAGGAGTGGGAAAACTAGATTTCCAGAACTATAGCAACATTACACTCAGAATGTCCAGTTCAACAACAACAAAAAAAATTGTAAAATACAAAGAAACAGGAAGGTATGGCCCATTCTCAGGAAAAAAAAGGAATTTGCCAAAAACCATCCCTGAAGAAGCTCATACATTGGAACTACTAGTCAAAGACCTTCAATCAACTGTCTTAAATATGTTCAGTGAGCTAAAGGGATCCATATACAGAGAACTAAAGGAAATTGGATAAACACTGCCCAAACAAAATAAAAAGATGGAAATTGTAGAAAAGAACAAAATTTAGGAACTGCAAACTACAGTAACTGAAATAAAAACTTGTTAGATTCAACTGCAGATTTAAACAAGCAAACGAAAGCATCAGCAAACAAGATAACTGTGTTTGTCCAGTGTGAGAAGCAAAGAGCAAAAATAATGAGGGGAAAAAAAACAAGAATAGAGACTGAGGGACCTGTGAAATACCATGAAGCGTTTCAACATACACATCATTGGAGTCCCAAAAGATGAGAGAGAAAGGGCCAAAAAAGAATTTCAGGAAATAATGACTCAAAACTTCCCACATCTGATGAAAGACATCAATATACACATCCATGAAGTTCAACAGACTCCAAGTAGGATAGACTGAGATCTACACCGAGATACACAATGGTGAAATAGTCAAAATCCAAACACAGGATGAATTCTGAAAGTAGCAAAAGAGAAGCATCTTGTTGTATTCAAATGTTCACCAATAAGATTAACTGCAGATTTCTCCTCTGAAACCACTGAGGCCAGGAGAGAGGGAAATGGTATATTTAAAGTTCTTAAAATAACTGCCAACCAACAATTCTGTATCCACCAAAATTACCTTTTAAAAGTGAAGGAGAATCTAAGACATTTACAGATAAACAAAAGCTTTTCAGTTCATGACCAAAAGACTTCTGCTACAAGAAATGCTAACGGGAGTCCTTAAAGCTGAAGTAAAAGGATGTTAGACAGTAACTTGAAGCTCTAAGAGAAATAAGGAGCATTGGAACAGGTTACTCTATAGATAAATATAAAATCCTGTATTATTATACTTTCCATTTGTTAACTGCTTTTTACCCCCTATATGATTTAACAGGCAAATATTTAAAATAACATCTTGAATAGATGTTAATGGACATACAATGTATAAAGATAAATCTAGGTCAATAACAGTATACGGGGGGGTCAGAGATAAAGAAGTACGGAGTTTGTATACTACTTAGTCTAGGCTGGTACTAATTGAATTAGGCTGTTGTTATTTAAGATATCAATTGTAATTACAAAGGGTAACCACTAAAAAATAACTTAAAAATATACAGAAAAGGAACAAAGAAGGGAATCAAATGGTACATTATAAAAAAGCAACTAAATACAAAAAAGGACAGTAATGGAGTAATTTAGGATCAAAAGGCATTCAGAAAACAAATAGCTGAATGGCAGAAATAAATTTTCCTTCTCAGTTATTACTTTAAATGCCAATGGATTGAACTCCCCTATTAAAAGGCAGAGATTGGCATGGATTGAACGCCCCTATTAAAAGGCAGAGATTGGCTGAAAAGGTATGATCCATCCATGTGATATCTACAAGAGACTCTTTAAGTACAAAGAGATTGAAAGTAAAAGGGTGGAAAATGAAATGCCATGCAAACAGTAATCAAAAGAGAGCCAGAGGGAAGCGGATTTGGCCCAACGGATAGGGCGTCCACCTACCACATGGGAGGTCCAAGGTTCAAATCTAGGGCCTCCTGATCCGTCTGATGAGCAGACTGATGTGCAGTGATGATACGTGCAAGGAATGCCATGCCATGCATGGGTGTCCCCTGCATAGGGGAACCCCCTGCACAAGGAGTACGCCCCGCAAGGAGAGCCGCCCAGTGCGAAAAAGTGCAGCTTGCCCAGGAATAGCGCCTCACACACCGGAGAGCTGACACAGCAAAATGACACAACAAAAAATGAGACACAGATTCTGGGTGCCGCTGACAAGAATCCAAGCGGACACAGAAGAAAACAGTGAATGGACACAGAGCGCAGACAACTGGTAGGGGGCGGGAGGAAGCAGGGAAGGGAAGAGAAATAAATGAAAAATAAATCTTTTTTTAAAAAAAGAGAGAGAGCCAGAGTGACTATATTAGTCTTAAACAAAATAGACTTTTAAGTCAAAAAAGATTATGAGATACAAGAGGATATTACATATTGATAAAAGATTTAATATAGCAAGAAGATAAAACAAGTATAAACATACATGCACCTCACAACAGAAAACCAAAATATATGAAGCAAAAATTGCCAGAAGTAAAGGGAGAAATAGATAGTTCTAAAATAATAAATAAAATAATAGTTGAAGATGTCAATACACCACTTTCAGTAATTGGTAGAAAATCTGAACAAAAGATCAGTAAGGAAATAGAGGACTTGAACAACATTATTAACCAATTAGAACTAACTGATACATGTTAAACACTCCATCCAATAACAGTAGAATACTTATTCTTCTCAAGTGCATATGGAACATTTTCTGGGATAGACTATATATTAGGCCACAAGTCAAATCTTAGTAAATTTTTAAAGTAGTGAAATCATGCAAAGTATCTTCTTAGAACACAATAGAGTAAAGCTAGAAATCAATAACAAAAGGTAAACTGGAAAATTTATAAATATGGAGAAATGAAACCACACACTATTAATCAACCAGTGGGTCAAAGAAGAAATCACAAAGGAAATTAGGAAATATGTTGAGACAAATGTGAAGGAAAAAGAAGCATACCATAACTTATGGGATACAGTGAAGGGAGTGCTCAAAAGAGAATTTCTAGCTCTAAACATGTACCTTAAAGGAGAAGAAAGATTACAAATCAACAATTTAACTTCGCACCTAAAACTAGAAGAGCAAACTAAACCCAAACTTAGTAGAAGGAAGGAAATAGTAAAGATTAGAGCATATGGGAGGAGTGGGGTGTGTGGAGAGTGGGGTGTATGGGAACCTCTTATGTTTTTTGATGTGACATTTTGTATGATCTATGTTATCTTTTTTTAAAAAAGACAATAAAATAAAAAGATTAGAGATAAATGAAATAGAGAATAGTGGAAAAAAGAATCAGCAAAACCAAAAGATGTTTTATTTTTTTTAAAAGATCAATAAATTGAACAAACCTTTAGGTTTATTTGTTTTTTCTAACAAAGAAAAAGAGAGGACACGTATAACTAAAATCAGGAGTAAAAGTGGCAACTTTACTACCAACTTTATAGAAATAAAAGGATTATAAGAGGGTACTATGAACCGTTACATGCCAACAATTTAGAAAACCTAGATAAAATGGACAAATTCCTAGGAACATCTAGCAGGCTTGAAACTCAAATAGGAGTTGGTGGTATTGTCCTGAGGCAGAATTTCTTCTTCAGTAAACTTCGGTTTTGCCTTTAAGGCCTTCAACTGATTGGATGAGGCCCACCCACATTTTCAAGGTTAATCTCCCTTACTCAAAAGTCATCTACCAAATACCTTCACAGCAACAACTAGATTAGTGCTTAATTTAATAACTGGATACTATAACCTGGGCTTCTCTGTGAGGGTCAGACTAATTTCTCCTTAAGTTATTTTGACAAGCCTGACTTCTGGCAGTCATTTAGCATTTGATCTTTATTGAGCACTTACTGTTTGCCTGGCACTGTTCACAGGGATTCTATGATCAATGAGACAAACGTGTCTTTTTTTGTAAAGAGGTTTTATTCACACACCAGACAGTCCATCCAAAAGGTACAATCAGTGGCTTTCAGTGTAATCATAGAGTTGTGCATTTATCACCACAATCAGTTTAGAAACCTCATATCTCTTATCTCTCTCGATTATTGGCACTTAGCATTGGTGTGGTACTTCTGTTTCAAATGATGAAAGAATTTTAAAATATTGCCGTTAACTATAGTCCATATTTACATTAGGTGTATTTTTTCCCATGTATTACCCTCATTATTAACATCTTGAAATAGTGACATACGTTTGTTCTAGTTAATGGAAGAATATTCTTTTTTTTTTTTTTTTAAGATTTTATTTCTTTATTTCTCCCCCCTCCCTCCATTGTCTGCTCTCTGTGTCCATTCGCTGTGTGTTCTTCTGTGTCTACTTGTCTTCTCATTAGGCGCCTCTGGGAATCGATCCTGGGACCTTCAGGAGTGGGAGAGAATCAATCATTCTCTTGCACCACTTCAGCTCCCTGGTTTGATGCATCTCTTAATGGCTCTCCTCTGTCTCTTTTTGTTGCACCAGCACTCCATGTGGGGCGCTCACCACACAGACCAGCTTGCCTTCACCAGGAGGTCCTGGGTATTGAACCCTGGACCTCCTATATGGTAGACAGGATCCCAATTACTTGAGCCACATCAGCTTCCCAGAAGAACATTCTTATGTTTGTACTATTAACCACATTCATCATCCACAGCAGGGTTCACTCTGTTACAGTCCCATATTTCATCCTCTAGCTTTCCTGCTAGTGACATACACAACCCTAGACTTCCCTTTTCAGTCACAATCACAAGTACAATTCAGCACTGTTACACTCACAATAATGTGCTACCATCACTTCTATCCATTTTCAAACATTTACAATCAACCTAATTCTACACAAATTAAGCACCAGTTCCTCATTCTTTATCCGTATTCTCTCTCCGGGTAATCTATATTCTAGATTCTCACTCCGTGAGTTTGCTTATTATAATTAGTTCATATTCGTGAAATCATACAATATTTGTACCTTTGTGTCTGTCTTATTTCAGTCAACATGATGAAGGCTGTTCCATGCTTTCATATGCCTCAGAACTTCATTTCTTCCTTCAGCTGGATAATATTCCATTGAATGTATATACCATGTTTCATCTATCCATTCATTGGCTGATGGACGCTTGGGTTGTTTTCCATGTTGGCAATTGTTGATAATTTCACTATGAACATCGGTGTCAAATATCTGTTCACATATACCTAGTATTGGATTACCAGATTATTTGGCAGTTCTATACTTAGCTTCCTGAGGAACTGCCAAACTGTCTTCCACAGTAGCTGTGCCATTCTGCGTTTCCACCAGCAGTGAATAAGAGTCCCTGTTTCTTCATATCCTCTCCAACACTTGTAGTTTTCTGTTTGTTTGTTTTTTAATAGTGGTAGTCAAGTAGGTATGAAATGATATCTCATTATGGATTTTGTTTTGTTTTGTTTTGTTCTTTATGGTCCTGGAGATTGAACCTGGGACCTCATACATGGGAAGCAAGTGCTCAACCACTGGTCTGCACCCAGTCCTCTCTCATTATGGTTTTTTTTTTCCTTCCCTTCCCCTTCCCTCCCTGCTGTTTTTACTGTCTGCATCCATTTGCTGTGTGATCTTATGAATCTATTTCTCTTTTTGTCTTCTCTTCTCATCTTTCTCCTCTAGGATTCACTGGGATTCAATCCTGGGAACCTCTGATGTGGAAAGAGGTTCCCTGTCAATTGCACCACCTCTCATCCTGGTCTCTGCTGCACTTCATCTTGATGCTCCCTTTCATCTCTCTTTTTTGTTGTTGCTTCACCATCTTGCTGCGTGACTCACTTTCATGGGCATTTGGCTTGCCATGTGGGCGCTGGCTCGCCACATGGCATTCATGCAGGCACTTGGCTTGCCACACAGGCACTCTTTGTCGTCTTTTTTTTCACCAGGAGGCCCCAGGGATTGAACCCTGGTCCTCCTCTCATATGGTAGGTGAAGGCCCTATCACTTGAGCCACATCCGCTTCCCTCATTATGGTTTTGATTTGCTTTTCCGTAAAAGCTAGTGATGTTGAGAATCTTTTCATGTGGTTTTTAGCCATTTGTATTTCTTCTTCAGAAAAATGTCTATTCAAGTTTTTGCCCATTTCTAAATTGGGTTGTCTGTCTTTTTATTGTTAAGTTGTAGGGTTTCTTTATATATTCTGGATATTAAGCCCTGATTGGATATGTAGTTTCCCAAGTATTTTCTCCCATTGAATAGGCTATCTTTTTCACCTTCTTGACAAAGTCCTTTGAAGCACAAATGTATTCAATTTTTTTTTTTTGGAGGTACCAGGGAGTGTGTTAGCTCTCCGTGTGTGCGGCGCCATTCTTGGGCAGGCTGCACTTTCTTTCGCACTGGGCGGCTCTCTTACAGGGCGCACTCCTTGAGCGTGGGGCTCCCCTACACAGGGGACACCCCTACATGGCAGGGCACTCTGTGCGCACATCAGAACTGTGCATGGGCCAGCTCCACACGGTCAAGGAGGCCCAGGGTTTGAACTGCAGACTTCCCGTGTGGTAGGCGGATGCCCTATCCTTGGGCCAAAGTCCACTTCCCCCAGAACCTCTTATGTCAGAAGCAGGCACTCAACCACTGAGCTACATCCACTCTGCAATGAGAGTTGGGTTTTCATTTGTTTGTTTTGTTTTTAGGACATAATGGGGATCGAACACAGGACCTCCCATGTGGGAAGTAGGCACTCAACCACTTAAGCTCCCCAATAATAGACATTCTCATCAGTGTGAAGTGGTGTATTAGTCAGCCAAAGAGGTACTGATGCAAAATACCAGAAATTGGCTGGTTTTTTAAAGGATATTTATTTGGGGTAGGAGCTTACAGATACCAGGCCATAAAGCATAAGTTACTTCCCTCACCAAAGTCTATTTGGAGCAAGATGTCTGACGATGTCTGCGAGGGTTCAGGTTCCCTGGGTTTCTACGTTCCTTGGGCTTGCTTTTCTCTGGATTCAAGGTTCCTTTCTTTCTGGGGCTGGCTTCTCTTTCCTCTGCTTGCTAACTTCTCAGGGCTCCAGCTTAAGTCTTCAGCATCAACTCCACAATCAAAACTCCAACATCAGAACTCAACTCTGCTCTTTGCCATGCCTATAGCATAACTCAGTCATGCCCAGGTACAGATCAGATTTACAAACATAAACAAGTATCTATTTTTGGAATTGCTAACCATATCAGACTGCTACAAGTGGTATCTTGCATTTTTGTTGTTCTTGTTTTGAGGTAATAGGGATTGAAGCCGGGACCTCGTATGTGGGAAA